>NC_066583.1:270372915-270672915 GCF_024323335.1 Lathyrus oleraceus | reverse complement strand
GCGACGTAGTTCCCCTTAACAGGGGAGAAGAACTTCCTCCTAACCAGAGACCGGGGAATAACAAACTAAAAGGGAGACTGACTCGAGCCTAATAGTTGTCATACAATCCACAATAGCCCTAGGTTGAGGTATCTAATCAAGAGTTTGACTCACACAGGAAGCGAGTCAACTCAAGTCCTAACTCTACATACGTTCAACTTCCTCGAAAGTTAAACGTACGACTCCTACAGAAAAGGAGGTGAGAAGTGGAAAGCAGGTAAACATACCAAAAGCAATCATCACACAAGCAATCATCGCACTCTATATGCAAACAAGAGGTTCAGACACGGTTGGGCTTTAGTCAAGGGGTCATATCAACCTCGACAAACAAGCCAAAACTGTAGGGGTTCTGAAGCTCTTAACCACTGACATTGACCGTCAGGGTGAGCAGATGAAAGGTAATGAGGATTATACCTCATAGCTCTTAACCCTGGCATGGGTGAGCTCAAATCAAAGAAGGCGCGGGGGTCCAGAATGAGGGGCCCTACTCCACTTGACTGACACTGTACAAGATCTTGGGTTAGGTTCAAGAGCATCAGTACGTAGTGCGAGCATAACGAACGACTCAACGACTAACAGGGGACTGATTGCTAGTCCCTTCTATCTATCAATTTCCTCTTCACTTAGGAGGACTTAAGTACCATGCCTCGACAAGGCGGTCTTAAGCACAAACATAAATAAACACATTAATTGCCTCTTAAGGAGGACTTCAGCCAAACGCCTGCCAAAAAAAGCGACAGGGCTTCCAGACTTCATGGAGTTAGAAGGCTAAGCTACCTCAGTGGTGTATCAACCACACTCCAAAGCAGAGCAAAGCTAGCTAATAAGAGCTAAAAGCGGCTAATGTACTTGTACAAAAGCTAACCAGTCAATACGTATTCAGAGAAATAAACAGACAATCAACAGTGGTGCTTATTCATCATCTACACAAGGTAAGTCAAAGTGTAAGCAACTCAAGTGAGTTCATCACCCATGGACCTACAACACAACAAAGGTTAGTGGACAAAGTAATTTGCATCTCAAGAAGTAAGATCACATCAACCACTAGAGCTAGATGCTTGAACCTGAAATGCAAAGCTCAAATGGTGAGTACAAACCACTAGTACCAAGACTAGGGTCAAAGGCAAAGCAAAAAGTCAAAACAGAAGTTGATATTCCACATGAAGAACATTTAATCAAGTAATAACATGTCATAAAAAGGATCCAACTCAAATCATAAGGAAAAGTCCTCACATGATCATGATAAAGCAATAGCAAGCAAAGGTGCACACAATTGAACATCAAGAAGAGAAATTCCATATTAAAACAGAAATGAATCCAATGATCATGAATATTTTTATGTGATATCAACATGTTAAACACAAGAATCATGCAAAAAATTGGAATCAGAAGAGATCAAATGACCTAGGAATGAAAATGAACACAAGCAACATCCAAATTGTTAATACCTTAGGATTGGCATTAATTTTAGTAAAACAAATAATGTAATCACCTCTGTTGTTTTAATATGTTGGGTTGAAGAAATTCAATATCTGGACCAACATGTCTTGTACGATGTCACGACATCAGGTCTGTGACATCGCACTTGTGTAGAAAACTGAATTAATTAATTCAGTATATATTCTGGCATCAGCAAGGATATCTGGTGAATATCCTAACTCCCATGTGGAGGTCTTGAAGACTCAATCAGAATATATATAGGCTCTAAATATGGAGATATATATGGAGAGAGTTTAGGAACTTGAAGACCTTGTTTGTAGCAGAATTTGTTTACTGAAGTTGTAACAGCAAAGAACAAGTCTGCTGCGACTTCTGAAGGCCCAAATCCAGTTGGGTGATTAGGTTATAAATAGCTGATTGTAATCTAGTCTTTGTAAGCCTCCTAGAATGAAAATTTAGGGGTGTGTGTGAGGTAAACCTCCCAACCTGTGGGAAGGTTACCATGTGTTTCTCAGTGGTAAAAGCTGAGAGTATTTGTAACTCAAAGCCTGTAGGCAAGAGTGATTTTGTTCTTGAATGAAGCTGTGAAGCAAGTTCAAGGTGTGTTAACATTACATTGTATTTGTAGTGATAGGAATGGAAACTGGAGGTTTCTATCTAGGAGTTCCTAGGTATAGATTGCATTGGGTAGGGATTAAGTGAAGAGTTGTAAACGGGGGAGTTTAACTCTGAATTAATACTGCTGATAGTGGATCTTCTTCCTGGCTTGGTATGCCCCCAGATGTAGGTCATGTTGGACTGAACTAGGTTAACAATTTCCTATGTTTGTTTTCCTTCTGTATGTTATAATCCTTCTGCCTTAACACAGCTGGTATTCCAGTCTGCTTGTCAAGATGATAACAGACCTGGTACATAGCCTTCTGTTTGAATGTTAATCAGGATGTTTTGACATCCATCATTAACAGCATGTACTGAATGATTGGCAGGTTGATATCAAGTCGGTATTTAGGTCTGGTCTCCAAGAGTATAACAGATCTGGCCAAAGGATCATTGATAAACTGTCACAATGGATGTCTTGACAGTTCTTCCAGTAAGCTGATACTGAAGTAGAGACTGGTTGGTCTTTAATAGTACAGCAAATTTAGCAAAGTCTGGTTTCAGGAACTTAACAGACTTAACATATGGTCCTGGACTTAGTTGTCAAACTGAATGTTGTGACATTCATTCCTGACAGCATATGCTAAATTGTTGGATGGTTAGTTTTTCTGTTTCAGGATTTTTCTCAGGCTATTCCTTAGGAATCCAACAGCTGATCTAAAATCCAGGAAACTAACAACTAAGCTCAAGCTCCTTAATAAGTGGAGATTAGTTTAACTTGTATCAGCCTTTAATTTAGGAAATACAAGTACTTGGCCAACAAACTGGAAAAATGTAACGGATGATGTCCAAACCAAGATTAAGACATCGTGCTGATAACTGGGTAGGAAAACAACAGAAGTGAGTGCTATGAGGGATCTGTGCTGAGTTTGTATACCAGATGCACAGGACTAGAGGTTCCTTCCCTCTAGGGTGACATACAAGGAGATGTCGTGACATCTGTGAAAGAGTGTGTCAGTACAGGGTTTTTAATGTGTTAATTGTCTTGCTGTATTAGTTACAATGTTGGATCAGATGTCATGACTTGGAGTAGAACATCTGAATTCTGACTACACCAGAATTTCAAATGGTATCAGAGCAGGCATCCTGTTCTATTTCTGGATGAGATCCATGGCTGATACTTTCTGGTGTCTGGCAAGAAGTTATGTTGGAACCTGAAGATGGTTCTGCGGTTTCCTTGAATGGTCCCTTGAAGTAGGTGGATGGACTATTCATGACAGGAACTGTGTGCACCTGCCTCTGGAGATTGGCAATTGGCCTTTGTGTGGGACAGCTGTGCAAGTATTGAATCATATTCAAACTTGGTATGTTCTTGGAGGGTGATATGATGAAGTGTGTGCTCATTGGGTGAGTTGTATTATGATTTCCGCTGCATAATACCTGGGAAAACTCAAACTCTGATGTAGTTTCCCCTCATGTGGATGAATGGCTGCCGTATTCAAGATCCCAGCATAATCTACTGAAGATGTCAAAGATACTTGAGTCCCCTCAAGTCCACTCATAATGACGTCCTCAATTCAGGATGGTAAGAATCACTTAATCACTGATTCCTTTACTCTCTTGAGTAGTGTATGTGAAGACCTGGAAGTCTTTCAAGGAAGGTGTGTTCCAAGGAGGTGGAACTAATGTTCTATGTGATGTTAGAACATGTTGTTCAACAAGTATGCAGCTACTGGTTGAAGAGCAGATGTGTCTAGGTGTCAAACAAATGGATACTCTTGTTTGGAACCTACTCCTGACCTGGAAGAGGAGACATATGTGTGTGCTCAGTTGACAAGGGTAGGGTCAACTGTGTGTATGCTCAAGAAGGTCACTTGTAGAAGTCTGATCTCTAGAAGTGGAGCTGGTTGAGATGTGACATTGTGCAATTTCCTGCTGGGTGTCTTACTCCTGTAGATTGATCAGGGTGGAATAGTTGTTCCCTGAAGTACTATGTTGTTTTGGAAGACAAGTCCCCTGAATGTTAGAAGTCAATATTGGGGTAACCTGATTGCTATATCATTTAAGAGGATTGGAACCATGAATCTTGTTATTCAAACACCACGTTCAGAAGTGGCAGTTCTTACAAGGAGTGAGAATATGAAGATTCAGAGGTTGGTTGAGGTAGTATGCTCTGGCAATGCATATCTACTATTGACTGGTGCTGTGTGTCTCACTAGTACTTATGGTCAGCTGGAGTCTGATTGGGGGAATTAGTTGCCACTGGTAGGATAGTGCATGTCATGTTGAGACATTTGTGTACAATACATGGATATTGGTGTGGAGTTTCCATGATTGTTAATTTGAGGGGGAGTTTTGGTTAACCTCCTCAAGTTTGGTCAGCCTAGGGTCTGGTTAGCTATTGACCTGTGTCACCTGGGTTCTGGTGGGTGTGTGACACGTTTGCAAGGAAGAATTCATCTCTCTCTTTCCTAAGGGTGAATTTAATCTGAGAAGAGTTTCAAAACTGTTGAAGTGCTTGCAAGCAGAAGATGTTGACACTAGAAGAGTATTTTCAAAGTAGTCTTATGGTGGAAGTATCTGAAAGGAATATTGGGAAAGGATTTAAGATCAATGTCAACTTGTGCCAAGTACAAGTATATAATTGATTATCCTTGGAACTCAAGATAACTGATGTTCTTAAAGATGTTGGAACATCTCTTCTTCAAGACCCTGTGCAGAATCACAGGAAGGATAGTACATTGGTTGATGATCTATCTCTTTGGTGGCAGCAAAAGCATATGATCTCTGAAAAGGTTTCCTGGCAAGAAACATGTTCAGCCTGGGTGTGTACAAGAAGAAGAAGGCATCATAGTCTTGATGGTGGTCACTTGGATCAGTTTATCCCTGATCTAAGTAAGGAAGTGCATTGGCTAATGCACACTATGAAGTTAAGAACAAGTGGCAGCATTCTTAACATCATGGAAACAGCCTTGCTTTAGGAAGTGGAATCCTTGGTTTAGCTGAAGGGTTAGTTTCTAATTGGTCCTTCTGAAGACTCATGCATCAGAGTGTCTGATGTCTTTGGAGAAGAAGCAGTAATTCATCAAGGTGTGAGCTTGGATGACTTAACTGCAAACCTACAGGATGGAGGTTGTTTACTCAAACTTGGCTCCACAATCAAGTCTATGAGAACATTGAACTCTTGTTCTGTGAAGGGAGGAAGTTCTTTCAAGTGGCAGAAGAAGGAGCTGAATTCAACAGCTAGATGTCTAAACACAATGTTGTGACATTTGGTTTAACATCAGATTCTTAGTTGGTGAAGTGGCACATCAACTTAAGATAGAAGGGTCTACAGAGTTGTAGATTGGGTACTTCAAAAGGATCGTTCTCATTGCAGTTCTTAGGAGTTGCTGGTTGGATAAGATGTTACATTTTCATGTCTTAGAGACTCTAAGCTTTGTTTAACATGTAACTTGAAGTTCAAATCTCACTTGGAAGGTCAGAATATCTTTGGGAGAAGTCTGATAAACTTGGGGAGGTCAAAAAGCAGCATTTGACCTTTTCATATGAGGATTCATGAAGGAGGTAATCAACCAGTGGCATTTGGTCTATCTCAGAAGTGAGTTCGAAGAATCAAGATAATCCACATATGACAGCTGATTATTCTTGAGGAAAGTCTGAGACAAATTACTTTTGAGCAGAAAAGTAGTAAGTTGAAGACTAAAGGAGGTGTTTTCTATTCATCTCTTGGAGCTTGTGGTAGGAGTGCTAAGCTATCTATGGAAGAGTATCTCTTGTAATGGGATGAAAATGTATATGTCCCAATTTATGTCTGGATTCTTCTTGATCAAGCTGGTGACTCAGCAATATCTGGAGACTCTCAGATGGTGTTCCTTGTTATGTTGTGAAGGATGTCCCAACTGATGTCAGAACATCTTGTGAAGTGGTCTTCTGTTCTGGTTAGAAGAGAGATTGACACAGAGTGTGAATGTGTTCAGCTAAGAGGGTTGAACAGAGGGTGTGCTCTTGAAGACATGAAGATGCGTCTTATGTTTTCCATTCATCAAGTGGTCTGGATTCTCTTTGAATCAGGAAGTATGTGAAGGTCCAACTTTGGGGTGTTGGATATGCTCATGTGTGACCTCCAAGTTTCAAGAGGAGAGTAGGGCGTCCATGACAGGGGGAGTTCTGTACTTGAAGCTGCAAGTAATCATCAAGCTTGTGGTCTATGTGTACTCAGATAACTAGGTATGGCACCTTGTCAGTTATCAGGATGCTGTGATGTATGTCTGACTGGATGTCATGACATTGCCCTGGACAATGCTGTTAATTCCTTCTGAATCTTAAAGTCATTAGGAATTATGAAGGTGATGTGTCTAATTCTGATAAATTAGAATAAGCCTGATGGCTACAACTGTGTGGTACAGGGGGAGTAACTATCTGCTGAAGTGTGGGAATTTGGCTATAGCAGTGCCAGATGTCAAGTCTCTATTGGAGGTTGAAAGGGGTCTTGGGAAATGTTGAATACTGGCAGAATGCAGGAACAAGCCGCGTGGAATGTTAAGACATCGCGTGCAACGTGTCTGACTGCATATATGGAATAGTCTCCATGCACTGGAACTGCTGTTTTGGAAAAGAAACAGTCAAGAGCTATAAAAGGTATTCAAAGATAGTCTGAGATTTTCTTGGTGATTCTCTGACTGTTTCTCAGCAAAAATTAATGAACCTTGACCACGCATTTATTCCTACCGTTAATTCCTAAGCACGGGCTGGACTATTTAAAGGATGTAATAGCCCTCTTCTTCTCACAAGAGAAACACTCCATTCCCTCAGAATCATGGGGTATGTTAAGGTTTGGGCAAGTTGCGCCTGGATCTGGTTTTGTGAGGGGTTCCTTTACAAATGTTTAGCTAAAAAGGGGGAGAGAAATATAGTCCTGAGGTTGAGAATGTACCAGAAGCAAGCCAACTGTGGGTGTGGTAGCAAACAAAAGTTGGGGTCAGGCACAAAATCCACCAACTGGGTTTACCACTTGTGTCTTGTGATCTGAGTTAAGAAGACAGTTGTGCCTTGTGATCTGAGTTACATTGTCTATGTACTCAGCATTACATACTCTTCAGGAAGCTCTCCTGTTGAGGGGAAGGGTTCTGGTACAATTGAGTCTTGTTCCTCTACTTCCTCATGTACACCAACATAGGTGTTTGTGGTGGTGGAGAGAATGACATAGGCTTATTTGTTTTAGCTAAAATTTGCCAAAGGGGGAGATTGTTAATACCTTAGGATTGGCATTAATTTTAGTAAAACAAATAATGTAATCACCTCTGTTGTTTTAATATGTTGGGTTGAAGAAATTCAACATCTGGACCAACATGTCTTGTACGATGTCACGACATCAGGTCTGTGACATCGCACTTGTGTAGAAAACTGAATTAATTAATTCAGTATATATTCTGGGATCAGCAAGGATATCTGGTGAATATCCTAACTCCCATGTGGAGGTCTTGAAGACTCAATCAGAATATATATAGGCTCTAAATATGGAGATATATATGAAGAGAGTTTAGGAACTTGAAGACCTTGTTTGTAGCAGAATTTGTCTACTGAAGTTGTAACAGCAAAGAACAAGTCTGCTGCGACTTCTGAAGGCCCAAATCCAGTTGGGTGATTAGGTTATAAATAGCTGATTGTAATCTAGTCTTTGTAAGCCTCCTAGAATGAAAATTTAGGGGTGTGTGTGAGGTAAACCTCCCAACCTGTGGGAAGGTTACCATGTGTTTCTCAGTGGTAAAAGCTGAGAGTATTTGTAACTCAAAGCCTGTAGGCAAGAGTGATTTTGTTCTTGAATGAAGCTGTGAAGCAAGTTCAAGGTGTGTTAACATTACATTGTATTTGTAGTGATAGGAATGGAAACTGGAGGTTTCTATCTAGGAGTTCCTAGGTATAGATTGCATTGGGTAGGGATTAAGTGAAGAGTTGTAAACGGGGGAGTTTAACTCCGAATTAATACTGCTGATAGTGGATCTTCTTCCTGGCTTGGTATGCCCCCAGATGTAGGTCATGTTGGACTGAACTGGGTTAACAATTTCCTGTGTTTGTTTTCCTTCTGTATGTTATAATCCTTCTGCCTTAACACAGCTGGTATTCCAGTCTGCTTGTCAAGATGATAACAGACCTGGTACATAGCCTTCTGTTTGAATGTTAATCAGGATGTTTTGACATCCATCATTAACAGCATGTACTGAATGATTGGCAGGTTGATATCAAGTCAGTATTTAGGTCTGGTCTCCAAGAGTATAACAGATCTGGCCAAAGGATCATTGATAAACTGTCACAATGGATGTCTTGACAGTTCTTCCAGTAAGCTGATACTGAAGTAGAGACTGGTTGGTCTTTAACAGTACAGCAAATTTAGCAAAGTCAGGTTTCAGGAACTTAACAGACTTAACATATGGTCCTGGACTTAGTTGTCAAACTGAATGTTGTGACATTCATTCCTGACAGCATATGCTAAATTGTTGGATGGTTAGTTTTTCTGTTTCAGGATTTTTCTCAGGCTATTCCTTAGGAATCCAACAGCTGATCTAAAATCCAGGAAACTAACAACTAAGCTCAAGCTCCTTAATAAGTGGAGATTAGTTTAACTTGTATCAGCCTTTAATTTAGGAAATACAAGTACTTGGCCAACAAACTGGAAAAATGTAACGGATGATGTCCAAACCAAGATTAAGACATCGTGCTGATAACTGGGTAGGAAAACAACAGAAGTGAGTGCTATGAGCGATCTGTGCTGAGTTTATATAACCAGATGCACAGGACTAGAGGTTCCTTCCCTCTAGGGTGACATAGAAGGAGATGTCGTGACATCTGTGAAAGAGTGCGTCAGTACAGGGTTTTTAATGTGTTAACTGTCTTGCTGTATTAGTTACAATGTTGGATCAGATGTCATGACTTGGAGTAGAACATCTGAATTCTTACTACACCAGAATTTCACAAATGTGTGACACAAATTGTCACACCTAAAGTTCATGTGTCTAAAACAGTGAGGGAATGTGCTAAAAATGCCAAATCAATTCTCAAAAGTCCAGTCACATGTTAGGAACAGGCATGTCAAGTTTCACATCAATTGGACAAATTATGAGCATTTCACAAGCAATTGATCACAACATATGTTCATGGCATCATGTGCAATCAAAAATCAACCAATAAAAATCCAGAAACAGAAAAATCATGCAATTAGCATAGAAAAATACTAGACATCCAAACAAACATGTGGAAAAAAGAATGGATTAATTTGGATTAGTATGCTATTATTTATGATTTTTCAAAGTTGATGAAAATAAAGATGAAATAACGGAAATCAATTGGAAAAATGTTATGGGAAATGAAATGGAAACAACATCAACAAGTGTTGAACCCAGGTTCATGAGGTTATGGGCGCTCAGGAAGAAAATTAATTGGAAAAATGTTATGTGAAGGATTCGAACAGGGGTAAGGGAGGTCACAAGGCGCGCTCACTGAAAATTAAACAAATGTGCAAGGCCACGGTATCGAACTCAGGTTTGGCATGGTCAAAGAAGCATCCAAAACGCAGCGTTTGGATTAGTGGAATTAAATGGATTTTCAAAGCGTCCACAATAGGAATCGAACCAGGGACAAGTATGTTCATGCGCAGGTACAGTGAAACCCTAGGCGCTGTTCATAGCCGGTGGTTGACGGTGGTTTCCACCGTCTTCCTCAATGAGACCGGCGGCGCAACAGTGAGAAGTTTTCTAGAATTTTGCATGGGATACACCGTTCGAACCTTCTCATTACCAGGAGTATGAATCCAATAATCATTTGATCTAATTTTCAATAATAAGCACGGATCGAATGAAAACATAATGCACATCAAAAGTTCAAGTTCACATATCTCACTCATTTTCTAACCAAATCAAAATCTAAAAGCATCAGCATCATCAGCATTGAAAACTCTACCTAATCATGTGCATAAAATAAAGAATCATGAGGTTCGAAATCCAACCTTCTTGAAGAGCAGTGAGATGAAACAATGGATTCAAGTGCTCAAACGATCCAGATCCACTCCTATGTTGATGACTTGAAGCTTTTTGCACGAATTGATGCTTGAAGAGGCTTGGATCTAGCTCAAATTGCAACTTCCATGTTCATATTCATATGCTTGCATAGCTTGATTCTTGACCAAATCCACCAATCCAGGCCTTGATTCTTACTAAATGACACATGCTGAACACGATTATGCAATAAAATCAATGGATTATGTGGAGAAATTTGAAGTTTGAGATGAGAGCAAAAATGGAGGGAAATGAGATTTTGAGATCTAGAATCTGTAAAACTGATCTAATTCTGTTATGATTAGCCTTATATACTCCTCCTTAATCATGTTGTAATTAAGTTTAAGCATGGCTAATGAAAAACTAACAAAATATGGAGTGTGATGAAAAATTGGTAAGTGCACCTTATGCATGGCAAAATGGACGTGAACAGTGCCATGTGAGTGTGTAAACTCATTTAAAATCAGCTCATGAACACAATTGGATTGGAATTAAGCATGTATGATGCACCAAATTTGAATTAGGCATTTTCCCTCCAAAATACTCATGCATGGACAAATGATCATGTGATGTTATTTCATGCAATGCAATGATGGATTTGGAAAATATAGGTCATGAGAAGCATTTTGCAAAAAGAGTGGCTCAAATTGGAGTTTTGGATCAAAAGTTATGGCACTTTGAAGTTTCATGCACACTTGGTGATCATTTGGTCATAACTCCTCAACCATACATCAGATACTCATGATCTTGGACTTTTTGGAAATGGGAGAGAAAGATCTTCAACTTTCATGTTGACCAAAATTTCATTTGAAGCTTCTTTGATGTTGGAAAGTCAAGTTGAATATGATCCAAAAACTTGCCATTTTTGGAAACTTGAAATTACAGGTCACTATCCATTTTTGGAAACTTTTGTTTTGACTTCAAAATCTTCAAGGTAGATGTTTGACATGATGAATAAGCCTCTTTTGGACATGAATGAAGTGTCTCAAACCATTTCTCCACCTCAAAGCCCTCAGCTCTTGCACAGTTGACTATATAGGTCCTCAGATGACCTTGACATGCCCTGATCAGCTTGAACCTCCACCACTTGATAAAATGGCTCAGAAATGAAACCCTAGCTCAAATAAGCTCCTCCACATAACCATGTGATCTTCATCATCAACAAATACCTCATTTCCTTGAACAACCCTGGTTGAAAGAATGTCCTTGATTAGGGTTGACCAGAGGTCAAAACCCTAATCCAAGGGAACATGAGACTGAATGACGAAACCCTGGATGATGACATAAACATGATGATGGTAATATATCCTTGCAAACAATATAATGCTCAAGCTCTTTTGAAGGATCAGGAAACCCTGATTAAAGTACAAACCCTCAGATGGTTGATCATCAATCCATGGAAACCCTCAGGCTTGAATCATATACCACCTCCATCTTCTGAAAAAGACATTTGAGGATGACTTCTGATTTCCATATGATATGCAATATGAAAATGCCTAATGTCCTAAAACATGAAATGCAATATGCTAAACTAGTCCCAAGAAGAGGGGGGCAAATTTTGAGGTGTTACAGCTGCCCCTATTCAATCCACTGTGAACCTGTCGATATGAACAGCCTCGGCTTTCAGATGATCAGAGTGAAGAGTGGTTGAATACCAAGAACAGACAAACAATTTGCGCTCCGCTGGGAAATAATTAACAATTCCTGTCAGAATCGGCAAAGAGGTAGTCTTAAAAAAGAATTCGTCTAGTACGGAGATAGTCGGTCTGAATACCGAAAAAGTATTAACCTAGATACCAAAATAAATGGTAACACAGGAATATCCATGGCCTGAACGCCGCACATCAGTCTGAATACCTAAAACCTGGCCTGAATGCCGCAAGCTGCGTCGATCTGAACTTTGGAAGCTTCTTCGATCTGAACATCGGAAAATCTGGCCTGAACGCCACAAGTACTTCAACCTGAACGTCGGAAACTTCTTCGATCTGAACATCGGAAAACTGGCCTGAATGCCACAAGTGCTTCGACCTGAACGTCGGAAACTTCTTCGATTTGAACATCGGAAAACTGGCCTGAATGCCACAAGTGCTTCGACCTGAACGTCGGAAACTTCTTCGATCTGAACATCGGAAAGCTTGGCCCGAGTGCCACATCCGCTGGGGATTATTATCTTTTTTGCTTTTTCTTGAACCCCAAAATTTTCTGATTTATTTTGCGCGGATAATCCCTGATCACCGCATTTGGACCCCGACAACCTCATGTCACTTTTGCTGCCAAACAATGAACCTCGTTCTCCATTTTCCCATGCTAATTCCGTTGGCAATGCCGGAAATAACGCCAACCACCACTCGTATGGCGACATATCAGAGGTTACACGACCAGACATTTACCAATGACCGGGAAGAAACTCGACGTTTACCGACATCGAACAATGATGTTTATCAACACCAAAGAAAGGATACTCGACCAGACATTTACCAATGACTGGGAGGGAACTCGACGTTTACTGACATCGAACAATGATGTTTACCGACACCAAAGAAAGGAAACTCGATCAGACATTTACCAATGACTGGGAGGGAACTCGACGTTTACTGACATCGAACAATGATGTTTACCGACACCAAAGAAAGGATACTCGACCAGACATTTACCAATGACTGGGAAGAAACTCGACGTTTACTGACATCGAACAATGATGTTTACCGACACCAAAGAAAGGATACTCGACCAGACATTTACCAATGACTGGGAAGAAACTCGACGTTTACTGACATCGAACAATGATGTTTACCGACACCAAAGAAAGGATACTCGACCAGACATTTACCAATGACTGGGAGGGAACTCGACGTTTACTGACATCGAACAATGATGTTTACCGACACCAAAGAAAGGATACTCGACCAGACATTTACCAATGACTGGGAGGGAACTCGACGTTTACTGACATCGAACAATGATGTTTACCGACACCAAAGAAAGGATACTCGACCAAACATTTACTAATGACTGGGAGGGAACTCGACGTTTACTGACATCGAACAATGATGTTTACCGACACCAAAGAAAGGATACTCGACCAGACATTTACCAATGACTGGGAGGGAACTCGACGTTTACTGACATCGAACAATGATGTTTACCGACACCAAAGAAAGGATACTCGACCAGACATTTACCAATGACTGGGAGGGAACTCGACGTTTACTGACATCGAACAATGATGTTTACAGACACCAAAGAAAGCAGACATTACAGGGATCGACACGACACTTACCGGTATCACAAGGATGACGTCTACATATGTCAAAACAAGGCAGACGCTTGCCGGGGACTAACTGGGGAATACTGTTGATCCAAAATCACGATACTAAACTCCTCAGAGTAACATTTTCACCATCCGGTGAAACCAATTCTCAAATGGTAACCACGGCTTGAGTCGCGCTGATCGCGTAACGTTCTGATGCTAAGCTCCTCGGAGTAACATCTTCACCATCCGGCGAAACCAATTCTCAAACGGTAACCACGGCTTGAGTTGCGCTGATCGCGTAACGTCCTGATGCTAAGCTCCTCGGAGTAATATCTTCACCATCCGGCAAAACCAATTCTCAAACGGTAACCACGACTTGAGACTAGCTTATGCTTGCAATGCTGATGCATGAGTTTTTTTTTCAGCGTAATGCTCCATAACCATGGAAATGCTACGCAATTAATTATGCAATATGCTATGCTTATCTAAATGATGAATACATAAACAAGTATCCCCCTCAGGGGACTCTACTGGGGAGCTCGAGGCACTCTGCTGAGGAACTCACTATCGCTCCAATCTCCATCCTGCTGGGGAATAGCACTGCTGCTGAGGAAAGGACAACCCTCACCAGCGATGACCTCCGCTGAACCCAATCCGCTTGGGGACTTCGCTGGGGAAACAACCACCAACGCACACCTCCGCTAGGGAAACAACAACCTTCGACTTGCTGGGGATATAACGATCCCGACCCTGCTAGGGGAAACAACAACCTTCAGACCTGGCTGTTGAGGAAATACCGATCTCGAACCCGCTGGGGAGATAACCATCTCAAACCTGCTAGGGAACACCGATCTCGCATCCGCTGGGGAGATAACCATCTCAATCCTCAAGCCTGACCACTGGGGAAACACCGATATTGAACCCGCTGGGGAGATAACAATCCCGACCCTGCTAGGGAAATACGGAATATTGACATGGAACACTTGTCGACTCGTCGAACACTGACATCCATCGTCTAACCATAGTATCGACTTTCCACTTTTGGGACTTTGAAGAGTCTTCTTGATTAAACCTCCAGGATCGTCGCACGTATTTCGCCGTCTTTTCACCATTCTCCTATCCCTTATCCCTGATTGGACTCCACGGGGATCTTTTGTCAAAAACTTCACATCACAACCTGCAGGTGAGTGAAAATATCTAACAGCACCTGCAAAAAAGATCGTTAGATAAAAACGTGCCCCAAGCGTGCCAAAATTTCAACACCTGGGTCACTCAACCTTCCGAATAAGATTTCAGGCTTTCAATCTTATAAACATGCATTGGAAGGGACCCCTATGTCTCAAAATGCAAAGATTCTTATCAAAATAAACGGATGTTTTTGCAATCAAAACGGTTATGAAAACAAAAACAAAATTATTTGACTGAATATGCATTTTATTGATTGAAAAAGGTGGCTCGTAACTGAGCAATACACAGGAAGCAATTCCTGAAAAGAGGTAATTGTGCACAAAAGGAAAATCTATCCTAATGGCAATGTGAAACCGTGATCTCATCGAGTTCCAACTCGGTTACACCCCATATGTCCTCAAGACTCTCCGTGCCTTCTGCCTTCTGAACAAGACGCTTCCGATCGGTCCCTGCTGGAGATTATCCAGGTGCCTTAACCAAAGCAAACAATCATGCTAGACGCAGTTGTTCGTATCATTCCCTCTTTTTCCTGGACCGCCCTTTCGGGTTTTCAGTCCACCGGGCCTTTTTTGCCCAAGCCGCCCTTGTGGGGTTTTCGACTTGCCGGGTGTACAGTTTTTTTCTCTTTTTATCCCTAATTTTTGCCCGAACCTTTTATTTCATTTTTTCGGTTCGTCGGGATGCCCATTTTTGCCTGGACTATTTTATTCTTTTCGTCCAGCGGGTCTCTTATACGAAGTATTTTTTAACTGCGTCCGCATTCACAGGGGATGGAAAATCCTCGCCATCCATGGTCGTCAACAACAAGGCTCCACCAGAGAAAACCTTCTTGACCACGAATGGACCCTCATAATTGGGTGTCCATTTGCCCCGATGATCATTCTGAGGAGGAAGGATCCTTTTCAACACCATATCCCCTACGTGGTATACACGAGGTCGCACCTTTCGGTCAAAAGCACGCTTCATTCGTTGCTGGTACAACTGCCCATGACAAATGGTTGCCAGCCTTTTTTCCTCAATCAGGCTCAACTCTTCGTACCGAGTCCTTACCCATTCAACCTCTTTCAATTTCACATCCCTCAGGACTCTTAATGACGGAATCTGAACCTCGACTGGTAGCACGGCTTCCATCCCATACACCAGCGAGAAAGGTGTTGCCCTAGTAGATGTATGCACCAAGGTTCGATACCCAGGATACGAGCTTCGTGTTCAGCCACGCTGTTGGTGCATTCAAATGCTAGCCGGGCAGCAAAAGAACGTGGGATCCCTTCGACATAATCAAAACAGCATCAACTCTGTTACCATCCACATCAACGGCCCCGTCAAACATCAGAATCCGTTCGGATTCTGGGTCAGGCCCATCCTTCGGGATCGGTTCCTCACAATCTTTCGATTTGAGAACCATGGTGTCCTCATCAGGGAACTCAAACTTCATCGGTTGATAATCCTCAATGGGTTGATGGGCGAGGTAATCAGACAATACACTCCCCTTTATTGCCTTTTGAGAGGTATACTGAATATCGTATTCAGTCAAAATCATCTGCCATCTCGCAACCCGTCCGGTCAATGCTGGCTTTTTAATGCTGGCTTCTCAAATACATACTTGATTGGATCCATCTTGGAAATCCATAAAGTGGTATGAACCAGCATATACTGTCTTAGTCGGCGAGCAGCCTATGCCAAAGCACATCAAGTTTTCTCGAGCAGTGAATATTTTGTTTCACAGTCGGTAAACTTTTTGCTAAGGTAAATTGCATGCTCTTTTCGACCAGACTCGTCATGCTGCCCCAGTATGCACCCCATAGACCCCTCGAGGGCTGTCAAGTACAGAATTAACGGTCGTCCATCCACGGGAGGCAATAGAATCGGAGGCTCCTGCAAATATTCTTTTATTTTTTCCAAATGTCGCCTGGCAATCATCATTCCACCTGACCGTTTGATCTTTTTTTTTTTGAATATGGGTCCACACGTGGCTGTTAGATGAGCTATGAACCGTGAGATGCAGTTCAATCTACCTAAGAAACCACGAACCTCTTTTTCCGTTCTCGGTTCAGGCATTTCTTATATTGCTTTTACTTTAGCAGGATCAACCTCGATTCCTCTTTCGCTTAGAATAAACCCCAGCAACTTTTCGGACCGCACTCCGAAAGTGCACTTATTCGGATTCAACCTCAGTCTGAATTGTCTCAACCGGTCAAACAACTTGGCCAGATCTACCAAATGCCCCTCTTCTGTTTGGGACTTTGCTATCATGTCATCAACATAGCATTTGATTTCATGATGAATCATATCATGAAACAAAGTCACCATAGCTCTTTGATACGTGGCACCGGCGTTCTTGAGACCGAATGGCATCACCTTATAACAAAAAGTTCCCCACAGTGTAATGAACGTTGTTTTCTCCATATCATCTGGCGACATTTTGATTTGATTATAGCCAGAAAAGCCATCCATGAAGGAAAACACCGAGAACTGAGTTGTATTATCCACCAACACCTCGACGTGATGTAATGGGGAAATCATCTTTCGGGTTAGCTCTGTTCAAATCACGGTAGTCCACACACATCCTCACTTTTCTATCCTTCTCCGGCTCTTGACACTTACCCCCAAAGCGGCCCCAACCTTTACTTCCTTTCTGACCTCTTCGGTGCCCAGATGGACATCCTCAACTCGCTCCTCGTGCGGTTGAATCACCTTCTCCTCTTGTTTCAACAACCTGGCTAATTCCTCCTGCAGTTCACAATCTTCTTCGCCTTCTTCTTTGGCATGATAGATTAGATTGTCGAAGTCATATGAGGGTCTAACAGGATTGTTATCAATGAGATCCGGAGAATACAAAATCGGAACGAAGCCAATCAAAAGGAAGAAAAAATGAAAATAAACATTGCCATTTTTATTGTTATTTCTATTAAACTGCAAAAATAAATGAAAAACAGGGAACACCGCTTTTAATGTGAAAACATCCATTTATTACTGATGCAAAATGTTGCACAATGGAACACATGAGGTGGACCTTAAAATGGACCATTACGTTTCGGGCAAAACGTATGGCTTTCATGCAAACAGTATTGAAAAACCAGAAATATTACTCTTCACGTAGAGTGACAGTGATGATCTTTTCGGCCTTCCAGTTCTGGACTTCCATCCCTGGTACGCACGGTTTTATCCAACCATCGAGCTCGCAGTCACTGTCAGTCTCTTCACCCACCGCACAGACGTGACCTGAATCTTCAGCAATTACACCCACCATCACCTGACCATGTGTAACAGCCCAATTTTTAGGAATTAATTATTTTATTATATTTAATTATTTATAGTGTTAAGTAATTAAGCGGTTGTGAGGTAGTATAATAATGGATTAATTAACTTAATTAGTGTGGGAATTAATTATTTAGTTGTTATGAGAGATAGTTAAATAATTATATTAATTAAATTGGTATGACTAGTGAGTGGTTAATTATTTGAATTTAAATTTAAATAGAGATATCTAGATATTAGGTATTTTTGGCCTGGTAATTAAATTAGATGATTTAAGCCCAACTAGAATACTATTATAAATAGTAAGAGGTGAGGAAGTGAGAATTAGAATTCACTTGAGCATTGAAGGCAATAGAGGAAAAGGAGAGGAAACGTAAAGAGGAGCTAGGGTTTCCATCAGATTGACGAGGTAAGGGGGGAAATCCTTATTATTATGGGTTAGTATGATTGGGTCGATGGGTAGGAACATGTGTTAGGTTGAAATCCTTAATTGGCATGAATTGGCATTATTAGGTTTTAATAAATACTCTTGAATTGTGATGATTAAATTATGCTAAAACTGTGAATTAATATATAATTGGATGAGTCATAATTTTCTGAACGTGTAGCTTTTTACGGAATCGAAATCGGAGGTTCGGAAGTCCTCCAACGGTGAAAAAATGCGGGGAAATCTGCATTCTATTCATTGTTAGCGCAGGAACAGCTTTCTGTTTTGCGTTAACCGGTTAACCCAGGGCGTTAACCGGTTAACACTGTTATAAATTGCCAAGAAGCGCATTCTGTTTTGCGTTAACCGATTAACCCAGGGCGTTAACCGGTTAACACTATTTGAAAAGTGAAAAATTGATAATTAAATATTGTGTGCGAAATTATGTGTATGTATTTGATGATTGGCATATATTGGTGAATAATATATTGTATGAATGTGTATGTATGCCATTATTGAATTGTGAATGGTTTACGATGATGAATGTGCATATGTACCAATTATGAGTTATGGTGATATGTGGGATGTTAAGACAGTATATAAGGTCTTAATTGCATATGTGTTTGGTATGTGTGCATTCATTCATAGCATGGTCAAACGGTGATCCTTTATTGGAAACAGACGTAGTAGGCGTTGATTCTTGATTGGAATCAGGCGTAGTATTAAGCGGTGATCCTTAATTGGAAACAGACGTAGCAGACGTTAATCCTTGATTGGGATTAGGCGTAGTATTAAGCGGTGATCCTTCATTGGAAACAGACGTAGGCTTTGGTCTTGTCCGGATCTGAAGCGTGGCTTGGATTCTAGATATTGAATCGGAAAGCGGTGAAACTTTGAGTTCACATTGAGGTACCACATGCATGGAGTCACATTGTCTTGCATTGAGTCGTTTATAATTATGTGATAATTGATGTGGGTGTGATGTATGTTTGAAATATGTGGAATGATTGTCTGTTAATATCATTGATATAATAATACAAAGTGTGATGAATTCTTGAATTGTTGTTTTAATACATTGTGCCTTATTTGCTATTTCATAATAATTTGAATTCTCACCCTTTCTGTTTGAATGTTACCTTTACATGGGTATCGTGCAGATACTACAGAGTAGTATTGCAGGAGTAGGTGGACGGTAGCTCGCTCAAGAATAGCTGGAGAGTTTCCGTATTTAGTTTGAAATTAGGTAACGAGTCGATGCTCTGGTCATGTAACACTGGGTAGATTAGTGGTATTGAACTCGTATCTTATTTGGATATGTTTTATGTCATTAATTGTTTTATTTTATTTGATCATGGTATGGGACATGGATCATCTTATGAAATACATGAGTATTCTTTATTTTCCGCTGCGAACGCATATGTTTGAATATTCATGATGGTTGAAATGTTTTACTTTGATTGACCAGGTGTATTGTTGGTTTTCGAAAGTTTTAAGTTTTGAAAACGTCGATGTGACGCCCTTTTCTTATATGCGTGTTTATTTACTCTGATTATATGCTAAATAATTTGGGGTAGAAAAAGGGGTGTTACATTAGATGATTGACATATATTGGTGAATAATAATTTGTGTGCGAAATTATGTGTATGTATTTGATGATTGGCATATATTGGTGAATAATATATTGTATGAATGTGTATGTATGCCATTATTGAATTGTGAATGGTTTATGATGATGAATGTGTATATGTACCAATTATGAGTTATAGTGATATGTGGGATGTTAAGACAGTATAGAAGGTCTTAATTGCACATGTGTTTGGTATGTGTGCATTCATTCATAGCATGGTCAAGCGGTGATCCTTTATTGGAAACAAACGTAGCAGACGTTGATTCTTGATTGGAATCAGGCGTAGTATTAAGCGGTGATCCTTAATTGGAAACAGACGTAGCAGACGTTAATCCTTGATTGGGATTAGGCGTAGTATTAAGCGGTGATCCTTCATTGGAAACAGACGTAGGCTTTGGTCTTGTCCGGATCTGAAGCGTGGCTTGGATTCTAGATATTGAATCGGAAAGCGGTGAAACTTTGAGTTCACAATGAGGTACCATATGCATGGAGTCACATGGTCTTGGATTGAGTCGTCGCTAATTATGTGATTATTGAATACATGTATTGATGTGAGTGTGATGTACATTAAAATATGTGGAATGATTGTCTATTAATATCATTGATAAAATTTTACAAAGTGTGATGAATTCTTAAATTTGTGTTTTAACTCATTGTGCCTTATTATGCTATTTCATAATGATTTGGAATTCTCACCCTTTCTGTTTGAATGTTACCTTTACATGGGTATCGTGCAGATACTACAGAGTAGTATTGCTGGAGTAGGTGAACGGTAGCTCGCTCAAGATTAGCTGGAGAGTTTCCGTATTTAGTTTGAAATTAGGTAATGAGTCAATGCTCTGGTCATGTAACACTGGGTAGATGAGCGGTATTGAACTCGTATCTTATTTGGATATGTTTTATGTCATTAATTGTTTTATTTTATTTGATCATGGTATGGGACATGGATCATCTTATGAAATACATGAGTATTCTTTATTTTCCGCTGCGAACGCATATGTTTTGAATATTCATGATGATTGAAATGTGTTACTTTGATTGACCAGGTGTATTGTTGGTTTTCGAAAGTTTTAAGTTTTGAAAACGTCGATGTGACGCCCTTTTCTTATATGCGTGTTTATTTACTCTGATTATATGCTAAATAATTTGGGGTAGAAAAAGGGGTGTTACATTAGTGGTATCAGAGCATGGTCGACCAGTTGGTCAATAGTCACTAATGTGTTACATTAGTAGCAGGTTGGTCCGTCCGGCCGGGTTTAGTTATGTTTGTTCCCTAATATGTGACGTGTGTGTGAGAACACTGTCGGTGCTTGTTTTATTTTCCATTGGCAGGTTGAGAACTCGAGGATAAGATGAGGGAATCGTATCCGGAGAGGTTTGTTTGAGGAATTTTCGAGGACGAAAATCTTTTAAGTGGGGGAGAGTTGTAACAGCCCAATTTTTAGGAATTAATTATTATATTATTTTATTATATTATATATAATTATTTATAGTGTTAAGTAATTAAGCGGTTGTGAGGTAGTATAATAATGGATTAATTAACTTAATTAGTGTGGGAATTAATTATTTAGTTGTTATGAGAGATAGTTAAATAATTATATTAATTAAACTGGTATGACTAGTGAGTGGTTAATTATTTGAATTTAAATTTAAATAGAGATATCTAGATATTAGGTATTTTGGGCCTGGTAATTAAATTAGATGATTTAAGCCCAACTAGAATACTATTATAAATAGTAAGAGGTGAGGAAGTGAGAATTAGAATTCACTTGAGCATTGAAGGCAATAGAGGAAAAGGAGAGGAAACGTAAAGAGGAGCTAGGGTTTCCATCAGATTGACGAGGTAAGGGGGGAAATCCTTATTATTATGGGTTAGTATGATTGGGTCGATGGGTAGGAACATGTGTTAGGTTGAAATCCTTAATTGGCATGAATTGGCATTATTAGGTTTTAATAAATACTCTTGAATTGTGATGATTAAATTATGTTAAAACTGTGAATTAATATATAATTGGATGAGTCATAATTTTCTGAATGTGTAGCTTTTTACGGAATCGAAATCGGAGGTCCGGAAGTCCTCCAACGGTGAAAAAATGCGGGGAAATCTGCATTCTGTTCGTTGTTAGCGCAGGAACAGCTTTCTGTTTTGCGTTAACCGGTTAACCCAGGGCGTTAACCGGTTAACACTGTTATAAATTGCCAAGAAGCGCATTCTGTTTTGCGTTAACCGATTAACCCAGGGCGTTAACCGGTTAACACTGTTTGAAAAGTGAAAAATTGATAATTAAATATTGTGTGCGAAATTATGTGTATGTATTTGATGATTGGCATATATTGGTGAATAATATATTGTATGAATGTGTATGTATGCCATTATTGAATTGTGAATGGTTTATGATGATGAATGTGTATATGTACCAATTATGAGTTATGGTGATATGTGGGATGTTAAGACAGTATAGAAGGTCTTAATTGCATATGTGTTTGATATGTGTGCATTCATTCATAGCATGGTCAAGCGGTGATCCTTTATTGGAAACAGACGTAGCAGACGTTGATTCTTGATTGGAATCAGGCGTAGTATTAAGCGGTGATCCTTAATTGGAAACAGACGTAGCAGACGTTAATCCTTGATTGGGATTAGGCGTAGTATTAAGCGGTGATCCTTCATTGGAAACAGACGTAGGCTTTGGTCTTGTCCGGATCTGAAGCGTGGCTTGGATTCTAGATATTGAATCGGAAAGCGGTGAAACTTTGAGTTCACATTGAGGTACCACATGCATGGAGTCACATTGTCTTGCATTGAGTCGTTTATAATTATGTGATAATTGATGTGGGTGTGATGTATGTTTGAAATATGTGGAATGATTGTCTGTTAATATCATTGATATAATAATACAAAGTGTGATGAATTCTTGAATTGTTGTTTTAATTCATTGTGCCTTATTATGCTATTTCATAATAATTTGAATTCTCACCCTTTCTGTTTGAATGTTACCTTTACATGGGTATCGTGCAGATACTACAGAGTAGTATTGCAGGAGTAGGTGGACGGTAGCTCGCTCAAGAATAGCTGGAGAGTTTCCGTATTTAGTTTGAAATTAGGTAACGAGTCGATGCTCTGGTCATGTAACACTGGGTAGATTAGTGGTATTGAACTCGTATCTTATTTGGATATGTTTTATGTCATTAATTGTTTTATTTTATTTGATCATGGTATGGGACATGGATCATCTTATGAAATACATGAGTATTCTTTATTTTCCGCTGCGAACGCATATGTTTGAATATTCATGATGGTTGAAATGTTTTACTTTGATTGACCAGGTGTATTGTTGG
The DNA here is from genome assembly GCF_024323335.1 of Lathyrus oleraceus. NCBI lineage: Eukaryota > Viridiplantae > Streptophyta > Magnoliopsida > Fabales > Fabaceae > Lathyrus > Lathyrus oleraceus. Next base: position 270,649,696 of record NC_066583.1, on the reverse strand, counting down.
TTTTCGAAAGTTTTAAGTTTTGAAAACGTCGATGTGACGCCCTTTTCTTATATGCGTGTTTATTTACTCTGATTATATGCTAAATAATTTGGGGTAGAAAAAGGGGTGTTACATTAGATGATTGACATATATTGGTGAATAATAATTTGTGTGCGAAATTATGTGTATGTATTTGATGATTGGCATATATTGGTGAATAATATATTGTATGAATGTGTATGTATGCCATTATTGAATTGTGAATGGTTTATGATGATGAATGTGTATATGTACCAATTATGAGTTATAGTGATATGTGGGATGTTAAGACAGTATAGAAGGTCTTAATTGCACATGTGTTTGGTATGTGTGCATTCATTCATAGCATGGTCAAGCGGTGATCCTTTATTGGAAACAAACGTAGCAGACGTTGATTCTTGATTGGAATCAGGCGTAGTATTAAGCGGTGATCCTTAATTGGAAACAGACGTAGCAGACGTTAATCCTTGATTGGGATTAGGCGTAGTATTAAGCGGTGATCCTTCATTGGAAACAGACGTAGGCTTTGGTCTTGTCCGGATCTGAAGCGTGGCTTGGATTCTAGATATTGAATCGGAAAGCGGTGAAACTTTGAGTTCACAATGAGGTACCACATGCATGGAGTCACATGGTCTTGGATTGAGTCGTCGCTAATTATGTGATTATTGAATACATGTATTGATGTGAGTGTGATGTACATTAAAATATGTGGAATGATTGTCTATTAATATCATTGATAAAATTTTACAAAGTGTGATGAATTCTTAAATTTGTGTTTTAACTCATTGTGCCTTATTATGCTATTTCATAATGATTTGGAATTCTCACCCTTTCTGTTTGAATGTTACCTTTACATGGGTATCGTGCAGATACTACAGAGTAGTATTGCTGGAGTAGGTGAACGGTAGCTCGCTCAAGATTAGCTGGAGAGTTTCCGTATTTAGTTTGAAATTAGGTAATGAGTCAATGCTCTGGTCATGTAACACTGGGTAGATGAGCGGTATTGAACTCGTATCTTATTTGGATATGTTTTATGTCATTAATTGTTTTATTTTATTTGATCATGGTATGGGACATGGATCATCTTATGAAATACATGAGTATTCTTTATTTTCCGCTGCGAACGCATATGTTTTGAATATTCATGATGATTGAAATGTGTTACTTTGATTGACCAGGTGTATTGTTGGTTTTCGAAAGTTTTAAGTTTTGAAAACGTCGATGTGACGCCCTTTTCTTATATGCGTGTTTATTTACTCTGATTATATGCTAAATAATTTGGGGTAGAAAAAGGGGTGTTACATTAGTGGTATCAGAGCATGGTCGACCAGTTGGTCAATAGTCACTAATGTGTTACATTAGTAGCAGGTTGGTCCGTCCGGCCGGGTTTAGTTATGTTTGTTCCCTAATATGTGACGTGTGTGTGAGAACACTGTCGGTGCTTGTTTTATTTTCCATTGGCAGGTTGAGAACTCGAGGATAAGATGAGGGAATCGTATCCGGAGAGGTTTGTTTGAGGAATTTTCGAGGACGAAAATCTTTTAAGTGGGGGAGAGTTGTAACAGCCCAATTTTTAGGAATTAATTATTATATTATTTTATTATATTATATATAATTATTTATAGTGTTAAGTAATTAAGCGGTTGTGAGGTAGTATAATAATGGATTAATTAACTTAATTAGTGTGGGAATTAATTATTTAGTTGTTATGAGAGATAGTTAAATAATTATATTAATTAAACTGGTATGACTAGTGAGTGGTTAATTATTTGAATTTAAATTTAAATAGAGATATCTAGATATTAGGTATTTTGGGCCTGGTAATTAAATTAGATGATTTAAGCCCAACTAGAATACTATTATAAATAGTAAGAGGTGAGGAAGTGAGAATTAGAATTCACTTGAGCATTGAAGGCAATAGAGGAAAAGGAGAGGAAACGTAAAGAGGAGCTAGGGTTTCCATCAGATTGACGAGGTAAGGGGGGAAATCCTTATTATTATGGGTTAGTATGATTGGGTCGATGGGTAGGAACATGTGTTAGGTTGAAATCCTTAATTGGCATGAATTGGCATTATTAGGTTTTAATAAATACTCTTGAATTGTGATGATTAAATTATGTTAAAACTGTGAATTAATATATAATTGGATGAGTCATAATTTTCTGAATGTGTAGCTTTTTACGGAATCGAAATCGGAGGTCCGGAAGTCCTCCAACGGTGAAAAAATGCGGGGAAATCTGCATTCTGTTCGTTGTTAGCGCAGGAACAGCTTTCTGTTTTGCGTTAACCGGTTAACCCAGGGCGTTAACCGGTTAACACTGTTATAAATTGCCAAGAAGCGCATTCTGTTTTGCGTTAACCGATTAACCCAGGGCGTTAACCGGTTAACACTGTTTGAAAAGTGAAAAATTGATAATTAAATATTGTGTGCGAAATTATGTGTATGTATTTGATGATTGGCATATATTGGTGAATAATATATTGTATGAATGTGTATGTATGCCATTATTGAATTGTGAATGGTTTATGATGATGAATGTGTATATGTACCAATTATGAGTTATGGTGATATGTGGGATGTTAAGACAGTATAGAAGGTCTTAATTGCATATGTGTTTGATATGTGTGCATTCATTCATAGCATGGTCAAGCGGTGATCCTTTATTGGAAACAGACGTAGCAGACGTTGATTCTTGATTGGAATCAGGCGTAGTATTAAGCGGTGATCCTTAATTGGAAACAGACGTAGCAGACGTTAATCCTTGATTGGGATTAGGCGTAGTATTAAGCGGTGATCCTTCATTGGAAACAGACGTAGGCTTTGGTCTTGTCCGGATCTGAAGCGTGGCTTGGATTCTAGATATTGAATCGGAAAGCGGTGAAACTTTGAGTTCACATTGAGGTACCACATGCATGGAGTCACATTGTCTTGCATTGAGTCGTTTATAATTATGTGATAATTGATGTGGGTGTGATGTATGTTTGAAATATGTGGAATGATTGTCTGTTAATATCATTGATATAATAATACAAAGTGTGATGAATTCTTGAATTGTTGTTTTAATTCATTGTGCCTTATTATGCTATTTCATAATAATTTGAATTCTCACCCTTTCTGTTTGAATGTTACCTTTACATGGGTATCGTGCAGATACTACAGAGTAGTATTGCAGGAGTAGGTGGACGGTAGCTCGCTCAAGAATAGCTGGAGAGTTTCCGTATTTAGTTTGAAATTAGGTAACGAGTCGATGCTCTGGTCATGTAACACTGGGTAGATTAGTGGTATTGAACTCGTATCTTATTTGGATATGTTTTATGTCATTAATTGTTTTATTTTATTTGATCATGGTATGGGACATGGATCATCTTATGAAATACATGAGTATTCTTTATTTTCCGCTGCGAACGCATATGTTTGAATATTCATGATGGTTGAAATGTTTTACTTTGATTGACCAGGTGTATTGTTGGTTTTCGAAAGTTTTAAGTTTTGAAAACGTCGATGTGACGCCCTTTTCTTATATGCGTGTTTATTTACTCTGATTATATGCTAAATAATTTGGGGTAGAAAAAGGGGTGTTACATTAGATGATTGACATATATTGGTGAATAATAATTTGTGTGCGAAATTATGTGTATGTATTTGATGATTGGCATATATTGGTGAATAATATATTGTATGAATGTGTATGTATGCCATTATTGAATTGTGAATGGTTTATGATGATGAATGTGTATATGTACCAATTATGAGTTATAGTGATATGTGGGATGTTAAGACAGTATAGAAGGTCTTAATTGCACATGTGTTTGGTATGTGTGCATTCATTCATAGCATGGTCAAGCGGTGATCCTTTATTGGAAACAAACGTAGCAGACGTTGATTCTTGATTGGAATCAGGCGTAGTATTAAGCGGTGATCCTTAATTGGAAACAGACGTAGCAGACGTTAATCCTTGATTGGGATTAGGCGTAGTATTAAGCGGTGATCCTTCATTGGAAACAGACGTAGGCTTTGGTCTTGTCCGGATCTGAAGCGTGGCTTGGATTCTAGATATTGAATCGGAAAGCGGTGAAACTTTGAGTTCACAATGAGGTACCACATGCATGGAGTCACATGGTCTTGGATTGAGTCGTCGCTAATTATGTGATTATTGAATACATGTATTGATGTGAGTGTGATGTACATTAAAATATGTGGAATGATTGTCTATTAATATCATTGATAAAATTTTACAAAGTGTGATGAATTCTTAAATTTGTGTTTTAACTCATTGTGCCTTATTATGCTATTTCATAATGATTTGGAATTCTCACCCTTTCTGTTTGAATGTTACCTTTACATGGGTATCGTGCAGATACTACAGAGTAGTATTGCTGGAGTAGGTGAACGGTAGCTCGCTCAAGATTAGCTGGAGAGTTTCCGTATTTAGTTTGAAATTAGGTAATGAGTCAATGCTCTGGTCATGTAACACTGGGTAGATGAGCGGTATTGAACTCGTATCTTATTTGGATATGTTTTATGTCATTAATTGTTTTATTTTATTTGATCATGGTATGGGACATGGATCATCTTATGAAATACATGAGTATTCTTTATTTTCCGCTGCGAACGCATATGTTTTGAATATTCATGATGATTGAAATGTGTTACTTTGATTGACCAGGTGTATTGTTGGTTTTCGAAAGTTTTAAGTTTTGAAAACGTCGATGTGACGCCCTTTTCTTATATGCGTGTTTATTTACTCTGATTATATGCTAAATAATTTGGGGTAGAAAAAGGGGTGTTACATTAGTGGTATCAGAGCATGGTCGACCAGTTGGTCAATAGTCACTAATGTGTTACATTAGTAGCAGGTTGGTCCGTCCGGCCGGGTTTAGTTATGTTTGTTCCCTAATATGTGACGTGTGTGTGAGAACACTGTCGGTGCTTGTTTTATTTTCCATTGGCAGGTTGAGAACTCGAGGATAAGATGAGGGAATCGTATCCGGAGAGGTTTGTTTGAGGAATTTTCGAGGACGAAAATCTTTTAAGTGGGGAGAGTTGTAACAGCCCAATTTTTAGGAATTAATTATTATATTATTTTATTATATTATATATAATTATTTATAGTGTTAAGTAATTAAGCGGTTGTGAGGTAGTATAATAATGGATTAATTAACTTAATTAGTGTGGGAATTAATTATTTAGTTGTTATGAGAGATAGTTAAATAATTATATTAATTAAACTGGTATGACTAGTGAGTGGTTAATTATTTGAATTTAAATTTAAATAGAGATATCTAGATATTAGGTATTTTGGGCCTGGTAATTAAATTAGATGATTTAAGCCCAACTAGAATACTATTATAAATAGTAAGAGGTGAGGAAGTGAGAATTAGAATTCACTTGAGCATTGAAGGCAATAGAGGAAAAGGAGAGGAAACGTAAAGAGGAGCTAGGGTTTCCATCAGATTGACGAGGTAAGGGGGGAAATCCTTATTATTATGGGTTAGTATGATTGGGTCGATGGGTAGGAACATGTGTTAGGTTGAAATCCTTAATTGGCATTATTAGGTTTTAATAAATACTCTTGAATTGTGATGATTAAATTATGTTAAAACTGTGAATTAATATATAATTGGATGAGTCATAATTTTCTGAATGTGTAGCTTTTTACGGAATCGAAATCGGAGGTCCGGAAGTCCTCCAACGGCGAAAAAATGCGGGGAAATCTGCATTCTGTTCGTTGTTAGCGCAGGAACAGCTTTCTGTTTTGCGTTAACCGGTTAACACTGTTATAAATTGCCAAGAAGCGCATTCTGTTTTGCGTTAACCGATTAACCCAGGGCGTTAACCGGTTAACACTGTTTGAAAAGTGAAAAATTGATAATTAAATATTGTGTGGGAAATTATGTGTATGTATTTGATGATTGGCATATATTGGTGAATAATATATTGTATGAATGTGTATGTATGCCATTATTGAATTGTGAATGGTTTATGATGATGAATGTGTATATGTACCAATTATGAGTTATGGTGATATGTGGGATGTTAAGACAGTATAGAAGGTCTTAATTGCATATGTGTTTGATATGTGTCCATTCATTCATAGCATGGTCAAGCGGTGATCCTTTATTGGAAACAGACGTAGCAGACGTTGATTCTTGATTGGAATCAGGCGTAGTATTAATCGGTGATCCTTAATTGGAAACAGACGTAGCAGACGTTAATCCTTGATTGGGATTAGGCGTAGTATTAAGCGGTGATCCTTCATTGGAAACAGACGTAGGCTTTGGTCTTGTCCGGATCTGAAGCGTGGCTTGGATTCTAGATATTGAATCGGAAAGCGGTGAAACTTTGAGTTCACATTGAGGTACCACATGCATGGAGTCACATTGTCTTGCATTGAGTCGTTTATAATTATGTGATAATTGATGTGGGTGTGATGTATGTTTGAAATATGTGGAATGATTGTCTGTTAATATCATTGATATAATAATACAAAGTGTGATGAATTCTTGAATTGTTGTTTTAATTCATTGTGCCTTATTATGCTATTTCATAATAATTTGAATTCTCACCCTTTCTGTTTGAATGTTACCTTTACATGGGTATCGTGCAGATACTACAGAGTAGTATTGCAGGAGTAGGTGGACGGTAGCTCGCTCAAGAATAGCTGGAGAGTTTCCGTATTTAGTTTGAAATTAGGTAACGAGTCGATGCTCTGGTCATGTAACACTGGGTAGATTAGTGGTATTGAACTCGTATCTTATTTGGATATGTTTTATGTCATTAATTGTTTTATTTTATTTGATCATGGTATGGGACATGGATCATCTTATGAAATACATGAGTATTCTTTATTTTCCGCTGCGAACGCATATGTTTGAATATTCATGATGGTTGAAATGTTTTACTTTGATTGACCAGGTGTATTGTTGGTTTTCGAAAGTTTTAAGTTTTGAAAACGTCGATGTGACGCCCTTTTCTTATATGCGTGTTTATTTACTCTGATTATATGCTAAATAATTTGGGGTAGAAAAAGGGGTGTTACATTAGATGATTGACATATATTGGTGAATAATAATTTGTGTGCGAAATTATGTGTATGTATTTGATGATTGGCATATATTGGTGAATAATATATTGTATGAATGTGTATGTATGCCATTATTGAATTGTGAATGGTTTATGATGATGAATGTGTATATGTACCAATTATGAGTTATAGTGATATGTGGGATGTTAAGACAGTATAGAAGGTCTTAATTGCACATGTGTTTGGTATGTGTGCATTCATTCATAGCATGGTCAAGCGGTGATCCTTTATTGGAAACAAACGTAGCAGACGTTGATTCTTGATTGGAATCAGGCGTAGTATTAAGCGGTGATCCTTAATTGGAAACAGACGTAGCAGACGTTAATCCTTGATTGGGATTAGGCGTAGTATTAAGCGGTGATCCTTCATTGGAAACAGACGTAGGCTTTGGTCTTGTCCGGATCTGAAGCGTGGCTTGGATTCTAGATATTGAATCGGAAAGCGGTGAAACTTTGAGTTCACAATGAGGTACCACATGCATGGAGTCACATGGTCTTGGATTGAGTCGTCGCTAATTATGTGATTATTGAATACATGTATTGATGTGAGTGTGATGTACATTAAAATATGTGGAATGATTGTCTATTAATATCATTGATAAAATTTTACAAAGTGTGATGAATTCTTAAATTTGTGTTTTAACTCATTGTGCCTTATTATGCTATTTCATAATGATTTGGAATTCTCACCCTTTCTGTTTGAATGTTACCTTTACATGGGTATCGTGCAGATACTACAGAGTAGTATTGCTGGAGTAGGTGAACGGTAGCTCGCTCAAGATTAGCTGGAGAGTTTCCGTATTTAGTTTGAAATTAGGTAATGAGTCAATGCTCTGGTCATGTAACACTGGGTAGATGAGCGGTATTGAACTCGTATCTTATTTGGATATGTTTTATGTCATTAATTGTTTTATTTTATTTGATCATGGTATGGGACATGGATCATCTTATGAAATACATGAGTATTCTTTATTTTCCGCTGCGAACGCATATGTTTTGAATATTCATGATGATTGAAATGTGTTACTTTGATTGACCAGGTGTATTGTTGGTTTTCGAAAGTTTTAAGTTTTGAAAACGTCGATGTGACGCCCTTTTCTTATATGCGTGTTTATTTACTCTGATTATATGCTAAATAATTTGGGGTAGAAAAAGGGGTGTTACATTAGTGGTATCAGAGCATGGTCGACCAGTTGGTCAATAGTCACTAATGTGTTACATTAGTAGCAGGTTGGTCCGTCCGGCCGGGTTTAGTTATGTTTGTTCCCTAATATGTGACGTGTGTGTGAGAACACTGTCGGTGCTTGTTTTATTTTCCATTGGCAGGTTGAGAACTCGAGGATAAGATGAGGGAATCGTATCCGGAGAGGTTTGTTTGAGGAATTTTCGAGGACGAAAATCTTTTAAGTGGGGGAGAGTTGTAACAGCCCAATTTTTAGGAATTAATTATTATATTATTTTATTATATTATATATAATTATTTATAGTGTTAAGTAATTAAGCGGTTGTGAGGTAGTATAATAATGGATTAATTAACTTAATTAGTGTGGGAATTAATTATTTAGTTGTTATGAGAGATAGTTAAATAATTATATTAATTAAACTGGTATGACTAGTGAGTGGTTAATTATTTGAATTTAAATTTAAATAGAGATATCTAGATATTAGGTATTTTGGGCCTGGTAATTAAATTAGATGATTTAAGCCCAACTAGAATACTATTATAAATAGTAAGAGGTGAGGAAGTGAGAATTAGAATTCACTTGAGCATTGAAGGCAATAGAGGAAAAGGAGAGGAAACGTAAAGAGGAGCTAGGGTTTCCATCAGATTGACGAGGTAAGGGGGGAAATCCTTATTATTATGGGTTAGTATGATTGGGTCGATGGGTAGGAACATGTGTTAGGTTGAAATCCTTAATTGGCATGAATTGGCATTATTAGGTTTTAATAAATACTCTTGAATTGTGATGATTAAATTATGTTAAAACTGTGAATTAATATATAATTGGATGAGTCATAATTTTCTGAATGTGTAGCTTTTTACGGAATCGAAATCGGAGGTCCGGAAGTCCTCCAACGGTGAAAAAATGCGGGGAAATCTGCATTCTGTTCGTTGTTAGCGCAGGAACAGCTTTCTGTTTTGCGTTAACCGGTTAACCCAGGGCGTTTACCGGTTAACACTGTTATAAATTGCCAAGAAGCGCATTCTGTTTTGCGTTAACCGATTAACCCAGGGCGTTAACCGGTTAACACTGTTTGAAAAGTGAAAAATTGATAATTAAATATTGTGTGCGAAATTATGTGTATGTATTTGATGATTGGCATATATTGGTGAATAATATATTGTATGAATGTGTATGTATGCCATTATTGAATTGTGAATGGTTTATGATGATGAATGTGTATATGTACCAATTATGAGTTATGGTGATATGTGGGATGTTAAGACAGTATAGAAGGTCTTAATTGCATATGTGTTTGATATGTGTGCATTCATTCATAGCATGGTCAAGCGGTGATCCTTTATTGGAAACAGACGTAGCAGACGTTGATTCTTGATTGGAATCAGGCGTAGTATTAAGCGGTGATCCTTAATTGGAAACAGACGTAGCAGACGTTAATCCTTGATTGGGATTAGGCGTAGTATTAAGCGGTGATCCTTCATTGGAAACAGACGTAGGCTTTGGTCTTGTCCGGATCTGAAGCGTGGCTTGGATTCTAGATATTGAATCGGAAAGCGGTGAAACTTTGAGTTCACATTGAGGTACCACATGCATGGAGTCACATTGTCTTGCATTGAGTCGTTTATAATTATGTGATAATTGATGTGGGTGTGATGTATGTTTGAAATATGTGGAATGATTGTCTGTTAATATCATTGATATAATAATACAAAGTGTGATGAATTCTTGAATTGTTGTTTTAATTCATTGTGCCTTATTATGCTATTTCATAATAATTTGAATTCTCACCCTTTCTGTTTGAATGTTACCTTTACATGGGTATCGTGCAGATACTACAGAGTAGTATTGCAGGAGTAGGTGGACGGTAGCTCGCTCAAGAATAGCTGGAGAGTTTCCGTATTTAGTTTGAAATTAGGTAACGAGTCGATGCTCTGGTCATGTAACACTGGGTAGATTAGTGGTATTGAACTCGTATCTTATTTGGATATGTTTTATGTCATTAATTGTTTTATTTTATTTGATCATGGTATGGGACATGGATCATCTTATGAAATACATGAGTATTCTTTATTTTCCGCTGCGAACGCATATGTTTGAATATTCATGATGGTTGAAATGTTTTACTTTGATTGACCAGGTGTATTGTTGGTTTTCGAAAGTTTTAAGTTTTGAAAACGTCGATGTGACGCCCTTTTCTTATATGCGTGTTTATTTACTCTGATTATATGCTAAATAATTTGGGGTAGAAAAAGGGGTGTTACATTAGATGATTGACATATATTGGTGAATAATAATTTGTGTGCGAAATTATGTGTATGTATTTGATGATTGGCATATATTGGTGAATAATATATTGTATGAATGTGTATGTATGCCATTATTGAATTGTGAATGGTTTATGATGATGAATGTGTATATGTACCAATTATGAGTTATAGTGATATGTGGGATGTTAAGACAGTATAGAAGGTCTTAATTGCACATGTGTTTGGTATGTGTGCATTCATTCATAGCATGGTCAAGCGGTGATCCTTTATTGGAAACAAACGTAGCAGACGTTGATTCTTGATTGGAATCAGGCGTAGTATTAAGCGGTGATCCTTAATTGGAAACAGACGTAGCAGACGTTAATCCTTGATTGGGATTAGGCGTAGTATTAAGCGGTGATCCTTCATTGGAAACAGACGTAGGCTTTGGTCTTGTCCGGATCTGAAGCGTGGCTTGGATTCTAGATATTGAATCGGAAAGCGGTGAAACTTTGAGTTCACAATGAGGTACCACATGCATGGAGTCACATGGTCTTGGATTGAGTCGTCGCTAATTATGTGATTATTGAATACATGTATTGATGTGAGTGTGATGTACATTAAAATATGTGGAATGATTGTCTATTAATATCATTGATAAAATTTTACAAAGTGTGATGAATTCTTAAATTTGTGTTTTAACTCATTGTGCCTTATTATGCTATTTCATAATGATTTGGAATTCTCACCCTTTCTGTTTGAATGTTACCTTTACATGGGTATCGTGCAGATACTACAGAGTAGTATTGCTGGAGTAGGTGAACGGTAGCTCGCTCAAGATTAGCTGGAGAGTTTCCGTATTTAGTTTGAAATTAGGTAATGAGTCAATGCTCTGGTCATGTAACACTGGGTAGATGAGCGGTATTGAACTCGTATCTTATTTGGATATGTTTTATGTCATTAATTGTTTTATTTTATTTGATCATGGTATGGGACATGGATCATCTTATGAAATACATGAGTATTCTTTATTTTCCGCTGCGAACGCATATGTTTTGAATATTCATGATGATTGAAATGTGTTACTTTGATTGACCAGGTGTATTGTTGGTTTTCGAAAGTTTTAAGTTTTGAAAACGTCGATGTGACGCCCTTTTCTTATATGCGTGTTTATTTACTCTGATTATATGCTAAATAATTTGGGGTAGAAAAAGGGGTGTTACATTAGTGGTATCAGAGCATGGTCGACCAGTTGGTCAATAGTCACTAATGTGTTACATTAGTAGCAGGTTGGTCCGTCCGGCCGGGTTTAGTTATGTTTGTTCCCTAATATGTGACGTGTGTGTGAGAACACTGTCGGTGCTTGTTTTATTTTCCATTGGCAGGTTGAGAACTCGAGGATAAGATGAGGGAATCGTATCCGGAGAGGTTTGTTTGAGGAATTTTCGAGGACGAAAATCTTTTAAGTGGGGGAGAGTTGTAACAGCCCAATTTTTAGGAATTAATTATTATATTATTTTATTATATTATATATAATTATTTATAGTGTTAAGTAATTAAGCGGTTGTGAGGTAGTATAATAATGGATTAATTAACTTAATTAGTGTGGGAATTAATTATTTAGTTGTTATGAGAGATAGTTAAATAATTATATTAATTAAACTGGTATGACTAGTGAGTGGTTAATTATTTGAATTTAAATTTAAATAGAGATATCTAGATATTAGGTATTTTGGGCCTGGTAATTAAATTAGATGATTTAAGCCCAACTAGAATACTATTATAAATAGTAAGAGGTGAGGAAGTGAGAATTAGAATTCACTTGAGCATTGAAGGCAATAGAGGAAAAGGAGAGGAAACGTAAAGAGGAGCTAGGGTTTCCATCAGATTGACGAGGTAAGGGGGGAAATCCTTATTATTATGGGTTAGTATGATTGGGTCGATGGGTAGGAACATGTGTTAGGTTGAAATCCTTAATTGGCATGAATTGGCATTATTAGGTTTTAATAAATACTCTTGAATTGTGATGATTAAATTATGTTAAAACTGTGAATTAATATATAATTGGATGAGTCATAATTTTCTGAATGTGTAGCTTTTTACGGAATCGAAATCGGAGGTCCGGAAGTCCTCCAACGGTGAAAAAATGCGGGGAAATCTGCATTCTGTTCGTTGTTAGCGCAGGAACAGCTTTCTGTTTTGCGTTAACCGGTTAACCCAGGGCGTTAACCGGTTAACACTGTTATAAATTGCCAAGAAGCGCATTCTGTTTTGCGTTAACCGATTAACCCAGGGCGTTAACCGGTTAACACTGTTTGAAAAGTGAAAAATTGATAATTAAATATTGTGTGCGAAATTATGTGTATGTATTTGATGATTGGCATATATTGGTGAATAATATATTGTATGAATGTGTATGTATGCCATTATTGAATTGTGAATGGTTTATGATGATGAATGTGTATATGTACCAATTATGAGTTATGGTGATATGTGGGATGTTAAGACAGTATAGAAGGTCTTAATTGCATATGTGTTTGATATGTGTGCATTCATTCATAGCATGGTCAAGCGGTGATCCTTTATTGGAAACAGACGTAGCAGACGTTGATTCTTGATTGGAATCAGGCGTAGTATTAAGCGGTGATCCTTAATTGGAAACAGACGTAGCAGACGTTAATCCTTGATTGGGATTAGGCGTAGTATTAAGCGGTGATCCTTCATTGGAAACAGACGTAGGCTTTGGTCTTGTCCGGATCTGAAGCGTGGCTTGGATTCTAGATATTGAATCGGAAAGCGGTGAAACTTTGAGTTCACATTGAGGTACCACATGCATGGAGTCACATTGTCTTGCATTGAGTCGTTTATAATTATGTGATAATTGATGTGGGTGTGATGTATGTTTGAAATATGTGGAATGATTGTCTGTTAATATCATTGATATAATAATACAAAGTGTGATGAATTCTTGAATTGTTGTTTTAATTCATTGTGCCTTATTATGCTATTTCATAATAATTTGAATTCTCACCCTTTCTGTTTGAATGTTACCTTTACATGGGTATCGTGCAGATACTACAGAGTAGTATTGCAGGAGTAGGTGGACGGTAGCTCGCTCAAGAATAGCTGGAGAGTTTCCGTATTTAGTTTGAAATTAGGTAACGAGTCGATGCTCTGGTCATGTAACACTGGGTAGATTAGTGGTATTGAACTCGTATCTTATTTGGATATGTTTTATGTCATTAATTGTTTTATTTTATTTGATCATGGTATGGGACATGGATCATCTTATGAAATACATGAGTATTCTTTATTTTCCGCTGCGAACGCATATGTTTGAATATTCATGATGGTTGAAATGTTTTACTTTGATTGACCAGGTGTATTGTTGGTTTTCGAAAGTTTTAAGTTTTGAAAACGTCGATGTGACGCCCTTTTCTTATATGCGTGTTTATTTACTCTGATTATATGCTAAATAATTTGGGGTAGAAAAAGGGGTGTTACATTAGATGATTGACATATATTGGTGAATAATAATTTGTGTGCGAAATTATGTGTATGTATTTGATGATTGGCATATATTGGTGAATAATATATTGTATGAATGTGTATGTATGCCATTATTGAATTGTGAATGGTTTATGATGATGAATGTGTATATGTACCAATTATGAGTTATAGTGATATGTGGGATGTTAAGACAGTATAGAAGGTCTTAATTGCACATGTGTTTGGTATGTGTGCATTCATTCATAGCATGGTCAAGCGGTGATCCTTTATTGGAAACAAACGTAGCAGACGTTGATTCTTGATTGGAATCAGGCGTAGTATTAAGCGGTGATCCTTAATTGGAAACAGACGTAGCAGACGTTAATCCTTGATTGGGATTAGGCGTAGTATTAAGCGGTGATCCTTCATTGGAAACAGACGTAGGCTTTGGTCTTGTCCGGATCTGAAGCGTGGCTTGGATTCTAGATATTGAATCGGAAAGCGGTGAAACTTTGAGTTCACAATGAGGTACCACATGCATGGAGTCACATGGTCTTGGATTGAGTCGTCGCTAATTATGTGATTATTGAATACATGTATTGATGTGAGTGTGATGTACATTAAAATATGTGGAATGATTGTCTATTAATATCATTGATAAAATTTTACAAAGTGTGATGAATTCTTAAATTTGTGTTTTAACTCATTGTGCCTTATTATGCTATTTCATAATGATTTGGAATTCTCACCCTTTCTGTTTGAATGTTACCTTTACATGGGTATCGTGCAGATACTACAGAGTAGTATTGCTGGAGTAGGTGAACGGTAGCTCGCTCAAGATTAGCTGGAGAGTTTCCGTATTTAGTTTGAAATTAGGTAATGAGTCAATGCTCTGGTCATGTAACACTGGGTAGATGAGCGGTATTGAACTCGTATCTTATTTGGATATGTTTTATGTCATTAATTGTTTTATTTTATTTGATCATGGTATGGGACATGGATCATCTTATGAAATACATGAGTATTCTTTATTTTCCGCTGCGAACGCATATGTTTTGAATATTCATGATGATTGAAATGTGTTACTTTGATTGACCAGGTGTATTGTTGGTTTTCGAAAGTTTTAAGTTTTGAAAACGTCGATGTGACGCCCTTTTCTTATATGCGTGTTTATTTACTCTGATTATATGCTAAATAATTTGGGGTAGAAAAAGGGGTGTTACATTAGTGGTATCAGAGCATGGTCGACCAGTTGGTCAATAGTCACTAATGTGTTACATTAGTAGCAGGTTGGTCCGTCCGGCCGGGTTTAGTTATGTTTGTTCCCTAATATGTGACGTGTGTGTGAGAACACTGTCGGTGCTTGTTTTATTTTCCATTGGCAGGTTGAGAACTCGAGGATAAGATGAGGGAATCGTATCCGGAGAGGTTTGTTTGAGGAATTTTCGAGGACGAAAATCTTTTAAGTGGGGGAGAGTTGTAACAGCCCAATTTTTAGGAATTAATTATTATATTATTTTATTATATTATATATAATTATTTATAGTGTTAAGTAATTAAGCGGTTGTGAGGTAGTATAATAATGGATTAATTAACTTAATTAGTGTGGGAATTAATTATTTAGTTGTTATGAGAGATAGTTAAATAATTATATTAATTAAATTGGTATGACTAGTGAGTGGTTAATTATTTGAATTTAAATTTAAATAGAGATATCTAGATATTAGGTATTTTGGGCCTGGTAATTAAATTAGATGATTTAAGCCCAACTAGAATACTATTATAAATAGTAAGAGGTGAGGAAGTGAGAATTAGAATTCACTTGAGCATTGAAGGCAATAGAGGAAAAGGAGAGGAAACGTAAAGAGGAGCTAGGGTTTCCATCAGATTGACGAGGTAAGGGGGGAAATCCTTATTATTATGGGTTAGTATGATTGGGTCGATGGGTAGGAACATGTGTTAGGTTGAAATCCTTAATTGGCATGAATTGGCATTATTAGGTTTTAATAAATACTCTTGAATTGTGATGATTAAATTATGTTAAAACTGTGAATTAATATATAATTGGATGAGTCATAATTTTCTGAATGTGTAGCTTTTTACGGAATCGAAATCGGAGGTCCGGAAGTCCTCCAACGGTGAAAAAATGCGGGGAAATCTGCATTCTGTTCGTTGTTAGCGCAGGAACAGCTTTCTGTTTTGCGTTAACCGGTTAACCCAGGGCGTTTACCGGTTAACACTGTTATAAATTGCCAAGAAGCGCATTCTGTTTTGCGTTAACCGATTAACCCAGGGCGTTAACCGGTTAACACTGTTTGAAAAGTGAAAAATTGATAATTAAATATTGTGTGCGAAATTATGTGTATGTATTTGATGATTGGCATATATTGGTGAATAATATATTGTATGAATGTGTATGTATGCCATTATTGAATTGTGAATGGTTTATGATGATGAATGTGTATATGTACCAATTATGAGTTATGGTGATATGTGGGATGTTAAGACAGTATAGAAGGTCTTAATTGCATATGTGTTTGATATGTGTGCATTCATTCATAGCATGGTCAAGCGGTGATCCTTTATTGGAAACAGACGTAGCAGACGTTGATTCTTGATTGGAATCAGGCGTAGTATTAAGCGGTGATCCTTAATTGGAAACAGACGTAGCAGACGTTAATCCTTGATTGGGATTAGGCGTAGTATTAAGCGGTGATCCTTCATTGGAAACAGACGTAGGCTTTGGTCTTGTCCGGATCTGAAGCGTGGCTTGGATTCTAGATATTGAATCGGAAAGCGGTGAAACTTTGAGTTCACATTGAGGTACCACATGCATGGAGTCACATTGTCTTGCATTGAGTCGTTTATAATTATGTGATAATTGATGTGGGTGTGATGTATGTTTGAAATATGTGGAATGATTGTCTGTTAATATCATTGATATAATAATACAAAGTGTGATGAATTCTTGAATTGTTGTTTTAATTCATTGTGCCTTATTATGCTATTTCATAATAATTTGAATTCTCACCCTTTCTGTTTGAATGTTACCTTTACATGGGTATCGTGCAGATACTACAGAGTAGTATTGCAGGAGTAGGTGGACGGTAGCTCGCTCAAGAATAGCTGGAGAGTTTCCGTATTTAGTTTGAAATTAGGTAACGAGTCGATGCTCTGGTCATGTAACACTGGGTAGATTAGTGGTATTGAACTCGTATCTTATTTGGATATGTTTTATGTCATTAATTGTTTTATTTTATTTGATCATGGTATGGGACATGGATCATCTTATGAAATACATGAGTATTCTTTATTTTCCGCTGCGAACGCATATGTTTGAATATTCATGATGGTTGAAATGTTTTACTTTGATTGACCAGGTGTATTGTTGGTTTTCGAAAGTTTTAAGTTTTGAAAACGTCGATGTGACGCCCTTTTCTTATATGCGTGTTTATTTACTCTGATTATATGCTAAATAATTTGGGGTAGAAAAAGGGGTGTTACATTAGATGATTGACATATATTGGTGAATAATAATTTGTGTGCGAAATTATGTGTATGTATTTGATGATTGGCATATATTGGTGAATAATATATTGTATGAATGTGTATGTATGCCATTATTGAATTGTGAATGGTTTATGATGATGAATGTGTATATGTACCAATTATGAGTTATAGTGATATGTGGGATGTTAAGACAGTATAGAAGGTCTTAATTGCACATGTGTTTGGTATGTGTGCATTCATTCATAGCATGGTCAAGCGGTGATCCTTTATTGGAAACAAACGTAGCAGACGTTGATTCTTGATTGGAATCAGGCGTAGTATTAAGCGGTGATCCTTAATTGGAAACAGACGTAGCAGACGTTAATCCTTGATTGGGATTAGGCGTAGTATTAAGCGGTGATCCTTCATTGGAAACAGACGTAGGCTTTGGTCTTGTCCGGATCTGAAGCGTGGCTTGGATTCTAGATATTGAATCGGAAAGCGGTGAAACTTTGAGTTCACAATGAGGTACCACATGCATGGAGTCACATGGTCTTGGATTGAGTCGTCGCTAATTATGTGATTATTGAATACATGTATTGATGTGAGTGTGATGTACATTAAAATATGTGGAATGATTGTCTATTAATATCATTGATAAAATTTTACAAAGTGTGATGAATTCTTAAATTTGTGTTTTAACTCATTGTGCCTTATTATGCTATTTCATAATGATTTGGAATTCTCACCCTTTCTGTTTGAATGTTACCTTTACATGGGTATCGTGCAGATACTACAGAGTAGTATTGCTGGAGTAGGTGAACGGTAGCTCGCTCAAGATTAGCTGGAGAGTTTCCGTATTTAGTTTGAAATTAGGTAATGAGTCAATGCTCTGGTCATGTAACACTGGGTAGATGAGCGGTATTGAACTCGTATCTTATTTGGATATGTTTTATGTCATTAATTGTTTTATTTTATTTGATCATGGTATGGGACATGGATCATCTTATGAAATACATGAGTATTCTTTATTTTCCGCTGCGAACGCATATGTTTTGAATATTCATGATGATTGAAATGTGTTACTTTGATTGACCAGGTGTATTGTTGGTTTTCGAAAGTTTTAAGTTTTGAAAACGTCGATGTGACGCCCTTTTCTTATATGCGTGTTTATTTACTCTGATTATATGCTAAATAATTTGGGGTAGAAAAAGGGGTGTTACATTAGTGGTATCAGAGCATGGTCGACCAGTTGGTCAATAGTCACTAATGTGTTACATTAGTAGCAGGTTGGTCCGTCCGGCCGGGTTGTTTAGTTATGTTTGTTCCCTAATATGTGACATGTGTGTGAGAACACTGTCGGTGCTTGTTTTATTTTCCATTGGCAGGTTGGGAACTCGAGGATAAGATGAGGGAATCGTAACCGGAGAGGTTTGTTTGAGGAATTTTCGAGGACGAAAATCTTTTAAGTGGGGGAGAGTTGTAACAGCCCAATTTTTAGGAATTAATTATTATATTATTTTATTATATTATATATAATTATTTATAGTGTTAAGTAATTAAGCGGTTGTGAGGTAGTATAATAATGGATTAATTAACTTAATTAGTGTGGGAATTAATTATTTAGTTGTTATGAGAGATAGTTAAATAATTATATTAATTAAATTGGTATGACTAGTGAGTGGTTAATTATTTGAATTTAAATTTAAATAGAGATATCTAGATATTAGGTATTTTGGGCCTGGTAATTAAATTAGATGATTTAAGCCCAACTAGAATACTATTATAAATAGTAAGAGTGAGGAAGTGAGAATTAGAATTCACTTGAGCATTGAAGGCAATAGAGGAAAAGGAGAGGAAACGTAAAGAGGAGCTAGGGTTTCCATCAGATTGACGAGGTAAGGGGGGAAATCCTTATTATTATGGGTTAGTATGATTGGGTCGATGGGTAGGAACATGTGTTAGGTTGAAATCCTTAATTGGCATGAATTGGCATTATTAGGTTTTAATAAATACTCTTGAATTGTGATGATTAAATTATGTTAAAACTGTGAATTAATATATAATTGGATGAGTCATAATTTTCTGAATGTGTAGCTTTTTACGGAATCGAAATCGGAGGTCCGGAAGTCCTCCAACGGTGAAAAAATGCGGGGAAATCTGCATTCTGTTCGTTGTTAGCGCAGGAACAGCTTTCTGTTTTGCGTTAACCGGTTAACCCAGGGCGTTAACCGGTTAACACTGTTATAAATTGCCAAGAAGCGCATTCTGTTTTGCGTTAACCGATTAACCCAGGGCGTTAACCGGTTAACACTGTTTGAAAAGTGAAAAATTGATAATTAAATATTGTGTGCGAAATTATGTGTATGTATTTGATGATTGGCATATATTGGTGAATAATATATTGTATGAATGTGTATGTATGCCATTATTGAATTGTGAATGGTTTATGATGATGAATGTGTATATGTACCAATTATGAGTTATGGTGATATGTGGGATGTTAAGACAGTATAGAAGGTCTTAATTGCATATGTGTTTGATATGTGTGCATTCATTCATAGCATGGTCAAGCGGTGATCCTTTATTGGAAACAGACGTAGCAGACGTTGATTCTTGATTGGAATCAGGCGTAGTATTAAGCGGTGATCCTTAATTGGAAACAGACGTAGCAGACGTTAATCCTTGATTGGGATTAGGCGTAGTATTAAGCGGTGATCCTTCATTGGAAACAGACGTAGGCTTTGGTCTTGTCCGGATCTGAAGCGTGGCTTGGATTCTAGATATTGAATCGGAAAGCGGTGAAACTTTGAGTTCACATTGAGGTACCACATGCATGGAGTCACATTGTCTTGCATTGAGTCGTTTATAATTATGTGATAATTGATGTGGGTGTGATGTATGTTTGAAATATGTGGAATGATTGTCTGTTAATATCATTGATATAATAATACAAAGTGTGATGAATTCTTGAATTGTTGTTTTAATTCATTGTGCCTTATTATGCTATTTCATAATAATTTGAATTCTCACCCTTTCTGTTTGAATGTTACCTTTACATGGGTATCGTGCAGATACTACAGAGTAGTATTGCAGGAGTAGGTGGACGGTAGCTCGCTCAAGAATAGCTGGAGAGTTTCCGTATTTAGTTTGAAATTAGGTAACGAGTCGATGCTCTGGTCATGTAACACTGGGTAGATTAGTGGTATTGAACTCGTATCTTATTTGGATATGTTTTATGTCATTAATTGTTTTATTTTATTTGATCATGGTATGGGACATGGATCATCTTATGAAATACATGAGTATTCTTTATTTTCCGCTGCGAACGCATATGTTTGAATATTCATGATGGTTGAAATGTGTTACTTTGATTGACCAGGTGTATTGTTGGTTTTCGAAAGTTTAAGTTTTGAAAACGTCGATGTGACGCCCTTTTCTTATATGCGTGTTTATTTACTCTGATTATATGCTAAATAATTTGGGGTAGAAAAAGGGGTGTTACATTAGATGATTGACATATATTGGTGAATAATAATTTGTGTGCGAAATTATGTGTATGTATTTGATGATTGGCATATATTGGTGAATAATATATTGTATAAATGTGTATGTATGCCATTACTGAATTGTGAATGGTTTATGATGATGAATGTGTATATGTACCAATTATGAGTTATAGTGATATGTGGGATGTTAAGACAGTATAGAAGGTCTTAATTGCATATGTGTTTGGTATGTGTGCATTCATTCATAGCATGGTCAAGCGGTGATCCTTTATTGGAAACAAATGTAGCAGACGTTGATTCTTGATTGGAATCAGGCGTAGTATTAAGCGGTGATCCTTAATTGGAAACAGACGTAGCAGACGTTAATCCTTGATTGGGATTAGGCGTAGTATTAAGCGGTGATCCTTCATTGGAAACAGACGTAGGCTTTGGTCTTGTCCGGATCTGAAGCGTGGCTTGGATTCTAGATATTGAATCGGAAAGCGGTGAAACTTTGAGTTCACAATGAGGTACCACATGCATGGAGTCACATGGTCTTGGATTGAGTCGTCGCTAATTATGTGATTATTGAATACATGTATTGATGTGAGTGTGATGTACATTAAAATATGTGGAATGATTGTCTATTAATATCATTGATAAAATTTTACAAAGTGTGATGAATTCTTAAATTTGTGTTTTAACTCATTGTGCCTTATTATGCTATTTCATAATGATTTGGAATTCTCACCCTTTCTGTTTGAATGTTACCTTTACATGGGTATCGTGCAGATACTACAGAGTAGTATTGCTGGAGTAGGTGAACGGTAGCTCGCTCAAGATTAGCTGGAGAGTTTCCGTATTTAGTTTGAAATTAGGTAATGAGTCAATGCTCTGGTCATGTAACACTGGGTAGATGAGCGGTATTGAACTCGTATCTTATTTGGATATGTTTTATGTCATTAATTGTTTTATTTTATTTGATCATGGTATGGGACATGGATCATCTTATGAAATACATGAGTATTCTTTATTTTCCGCTGCGAACGCATATGTTTGAATATTCATGATGATTGAAATGTGTTACTTTGATTGACCAGGTGTATTGTTGGTTTTCGAAAGTTTTAAGTTTTGAAAACATCGATGTGACGCCCTTTTCTTATATGCGTGTTTATTTACTCTGATTATATGCTAAATAATTTGGGGTAGAAGAAGGGGTGTTACATTAGTGGTATCAGAGCATGGTCGACCAGTTGGTCAATAGTCACTAATGTGTTACATTAGTAGCAGGTTGGTCCGTCCGGCCGGGTTGTTTAGTTATGTTTGTTCCCTAATATGTGACATGTGTGTGAGAACACTGTCGGTGCTTGTTTTATTTTCCATTGGCAGGTTGGGAACTCGAGGATAAGATGAGGGAATCGTAACCGAAGAGGTTTGTTTGAGGAATTTTCGAGGACGAAAATCTTTTAAGTGGGGGAGAGTTGTAACAGCCCAATTTTTAGGAATTAATTATTATATTATTTTATTATATTATATATAATTATTTATATTGTTAAAGTAATTAAGCGGTTGTGAGGTAGTATAATAATGGATTAATTAACTTAATTAGTGTGGGAATTAATTATTTAGTTGTTATGAGAGATAGTTAAATAATTATATTAATTAAATTGGTATGACTAGTGAGTGGTTAATTATTTGAACTTAAATTTAAATAGAGATATCTAGATATTAGGTATTTTGGGCCTGGTAATTAAATTAGATGATTTAAGCCCAACTAGAATACTATTATAAATAGTAAGAGGTGAGGAAGTGAGAATTAGAATTCACTTGAGCATTGAAGGCAATAGAGGAAAAGGAGAGGAAACGTAAAGAGGAGCTAGGGTTTTCATCAGATTGACGAGGTAAGGGGGGAAATCCTTATTATTATGGGTTAGTATGATTGGGTCGATGGGTAGGAACATGTGTTAGGTTGAAATCCTTAATTGGAATGAATTGGCATTATTAGGTTTTAATAAATACTCTTGAATTGTGATGATTAAATTATGTTAAAACTGTGAATTAATATATAACTGGATGAGTCATAATTTTCTGAATGTGTAGCTTTTTACGGAATCGAAATCGGAGGTCCGGAAGTCCTCCAACGGTGAAAAAATGCGGGGAAATCTGCATTCTGTTCGTTGTTAGCGCAGGAACAGCTTTCTGTTTTGCGTTAACCGGTTAACCCAGGGCGTTAACCGGTTAACACTGTTATAAATTGCCAAGAAGCGCATTCTGTTTTGCGTTAACCGATTAACCCAGGGCGTTAACCGGTTAACACTGTTTGAAAAGTGAAAAATTGATAATTAAATATTGTGTGCGAAATTATGTGTATGTATTTGATGATTGGCATATATTGGTGAATAATATATTGTATGAATGTGTATGTATGCCATTATTGAATTGTGAATGGTTTATGATGATGAATGTGTATATGTACCAATTATGAGTTATGGTGATATGTGGGATGTTAAGACAGTATAGAAGGTCTTAATTGCATATGTGTTTGATATGTGTGCATTCATTCATAGCATGGTCAAGCGGTGATCCTTTATTGGAAACAGACGTAGCAGACGTTGATTCTTGATTGGAATCAGGCGTAGTATTAAGCGGTGATCCTTAATTGGAAACAGACGTAGTAGACGTTAATCCTTGATTGGGATTAGGCGTAGTATTAAGCGGTGATCCTTCATTGGAAACAGACGTAGGCTTTGGTCTTGTCCGGATCTGAAGCGTGGCTTGGATTCTAGATATTGAATCGGAAAGCGGTGAAACTTTGAGTTCACATTGAGGTACCACATGCATGGAGTCACATTGTCTTGCATTGAGTCGTTTATAATTATGTGATAATTGATGCGGGTGTGATGTATGTTTGAAATATGTGGAATGATTGTCTGTTAATATCATTGATATAATAATACAAAGTGTGATGAATTCTTGAATTGTTGTTTTAATTCATTGTGCCTTATTATGCTATTTCATAATAATTTGAATTCTCACCCTTTCTGTTTGAATGTTACCTTTACATGGGTATCGTGCAGATACTACAGAGTAGTATTGCAGGAGTAGGTGGACGGTAGCTCGCTCAAGAATAGCTGGAGAGTTTCCGTATTTAGTTTGAAATTAGGTAACGAGTCGATGCTCTGGTCATGTAACACTGGGTAGATTAGTGGTATTGAACTCGTATCTTATTTGGATATGTTTTATGTCATTAATTGTTTTATTTTATTTGATCATGGTATGGGACATGGATCATCTTATGAAATACATGAGTATTCTTTATTTTCCGCTGCGAACGCATATGTTTGAATATTCATGATGGTTGAAATGTGTTACTTTGATTGACCAGGTGTATTGTTGGTTTTCGAAAGTTTTAAGTTTTGAAAACGTCGATGTGACGCCCTTTTCTTATATGCGTGTTTATTTACTCTGATTATATGCTAAATAATTTGGGGTAGAAAAAAGGGTGTTACATTAGTGGTATCAGAGCATGGTCGACCAGTTGGTCAATTGTCACTAATGTGTTACATTAGTGGTATAAGAGCAGGTCGGTCCGTCCGGCCAGGTTGTTTAGTTAGGGAATCGTATCCGGAGTGGTTCGTTTGAGGAATTAATAATGGATTAATTAACTTATTAAATTAGATGAGTTAAACCCAACTAGAATACTAGTATAAATAGTAAGAGTGAAGGAAGTGAGAAGTTAACCCAGGTCGTTAACCATTTCTGTCTGTACAAAATTTGTCACCAGTGGGGTTCGAACCTAGGGCCTCCCTGAATCTGTACATGCCTTACCACTAGGCTAGAGAGGTTGTTGTTGAATACTTATGCAATGAATAAATATTAATCTAAATCTTGATTAAAATAGATTAATGAATTAATTGGGCATTATAACTCCGTTTTGGATGCGGACGGATGCATTAGTAAGATAATGAAAAAGGCTATTATTATGATATCATATTATAGTGTATTATGCGTCTTACAAAGTCTATGGATTTTATTTTGATGGGTGTTAAACATGGTTGATATGTTTGATTGTGAAATAACATGACTAAAGATAACGTAAAGGATTATTATTATTGTTCCATGTTATAAAATATTATGTGATTTATAAATGCCATGAATTTTATCATGATGAGAATAAAATATTGTATGAATGTGTATGTATACCATTATTGGATTATGAATGATTTATGGTTATGGATGTGTATATGTAATAGTAGATGATGTGTTGTGATGAATGTATATATGTACCACTTGTGAGTTATGGTGATATATGGAATGTTAAGACGGTATAGAGGGTCTTAATTGCATATGTGTTGGTATGTGTGCATTCATTCATAGCATAGTCGACTTCATTGTGGAAGTGGTCAAGCAGTGATCCTTAATTGGAAACAGACGTAGCAGACGTTGATTCTTGATTGGAATCAGGCGTAGTATTAAGCGGTGATCCTTAATTGGAAACAGACGTAGCAGACGTTAATCCTTGATTGGGATTAGGCGTAGTATTAAGAGATGATCCTTCATTGGAAACAGACGTAGGCTTTGGTCTTTTCCGGATCTGAAGCGTGGCTTGGATCTAGATATTGAATCGGAAAGCGGTGAAACTTTGAGTTCACATTGAGGTACCACATGCATGGAGTCACATGGTCTTGCATTGAGTCGTCGCTAATTATGTGATTATTGAATACATGTATTGATGTGAGTGTGATGTACATTGAAATATGTGGAATGATTGTCTGTTAATATCATTGATAAAATTTTACAAAGTGCGATGAATTCTTAAATTTGTGTTTTAACTCATTGTGCCTTATTATGCTATTTCATAATGATTTGGAATTCTCACCCTTTCTGTTTGAATGTTACCTTTACATGGGTATCGTGCAGATACAACAGAGTAGTATTGCTGGAGTAGGTGAACGGTAGCTCGCTCAAGATTAGCTGGAGAGTTTCCGTATTTAGTTTGAAATTAGGTAATGAGTCAATGCTCTGGTCATGTAACACTGGGTAGATGAGTGGTATTGAACTCGTATCTTATTTGGATATGTTTTATGTCATTAATTGTTTTTTTTTATTTGATCATGGTATGGGACATGGATCATCTTATGAAATACATGAGTATTCTTTATTTTCCGCTGCGAATGCATATGTTTGAATATTCATGATGATTGAAATGTGTTACTTTGATTGACCAGGTGTATTGTTGGTTTTCGAAAGTTTTAAGTTTTGAAAACGTCGATGTGACGCCCTTTTCTTATATGCGTGTTTATTTACTCTGATTATATGCTAAATAATTTGTGGTAGAAAAATGGGTGTTACACCATGCGCCGGCATGGGATTGGCATTAACATTTGGTGACGGTGAAAAATTGATGGCCTTAGAATCCACCAGGTCCGGAACAACATGTTTGAAAGCTCTACAACCCTCAATGTTATGCCCTGGTGTACCAGAATGGAATTCACACTTGGCGTTCTCATCATAACTGGGAGGCCTCTGATCTGGTCTTACTGGAGCCATCGTCCTAGGCTGAACCAACCCAAGATCCATCAACTTCTTAAACAGAAAAGCATATGTCACAGGCGGCCTATCAAACTGACGATCAGTCCTCCTTTCTCTCACTTGGTACCCAGCTCTCTGTGCTCTTTGTTGAGGTGGCTGATGTTGTTGTTGTACCGATTGATTACCAGCAGGAATTGTTACTGCAGCAGTATGCTGGTAGTAATGATTCCTACCATGTCCTCTTTGGGCATATACAGCACTCGATTCGCCCTCATTCTTGCGCTGACCATTCCCAAATAGCTTCTTTACTCCAGATGACGGAGCATTTCCTTGTATTTTCCCCATTCTCAGCCAGATTTCAGTTCTCTCCCCTGCCACCACAATGTCTGTAAAACCAGTGACGGGACAACCCACCATCCTTTCAGCAAAAATCCCTTGCAGGGTACCCATGAACAGATCAGACATCTCCCAATCCACCAGCGGAGGTTGAACTCTGGCAGTCAACTCCCTCCACCTTTGTGCATATTCTTTAAACCCTTCATTCGGCTTCTAAGACATACCCTGCAACTGGGTACGGCTAGGAGCCATGTCAGCGTTGAATTGGTACTGTTTAAAGAAAGCATCTCCAAGATCCTGCCAGCTCTTGATATTCGATGATCTTAACTTGGTATACCATTCCAGGGACCCGCCAGACAAGCTGTCCTAGAAGAAGTACATCCAAAGCTTCTGGTCCATTGTATAAGCAGAAATCTTTCGGACAAAAGCCTGGAGATGAGTTTCCGGGCAGGAACTCCCATTGTATTTATCAAACGCGGGCGCTTTAAACTTTTGCGGGATCACAATCCCCTCAACTAGCCCCATGTTTGACATGTTGACAACCCTCGGAGTAGCATAGCTTTCCAGAGCCCTGATCTTCTCTGCCAGCACCTGAATTTCTTTGTTTGGCGGCGGAACACCGTACTGACCAAATTGCTCATTTAGCACAGAGAACTGGTCTTCCTCTCTATCCTCCTCAACCCCAAAGAAAGGAGGAAACTGATCATCCTTTAGATTATTGCCCATAGGACCTGGTACACCGCCTGCAGCGAAACCAAAACCTCCCCCATTGTTGATCACTACACCAGCAGTAGTTTCCTTCCTTCTGGGATCACCACCGTCTCTAGAACCACCAAGACCATTATTGGAAACACCCTCCTGATTATTACCACTGTTAGCAGCAGAAGCCCGCTCAAGCTTCTCCACTTTCTCAACCAATGCCTTCTGCCCCAAGGTGAACCCTTGCATAACGTTGATCAATTCTCCCATCTTCTCTTTCAGCTCGAGGATATCTGCGTTGGGTAGATCCATCAGCTTGGATTTGTTGCGCCTGGTAGGGTATCTGTGCAGACGTGCTACGTGCAAGGGAGTGATTCTACGTGCGCGAGAAATGGTTCCTCAGTCAATCAAACACGTTAGAAACTGACACCTGCAAAAAAAATAGGTTATTATGACTCACGCATGAATGCAATGTCTATCCGTATGAAGAACACTCTGTCCTTCGATTCTGGCTTCATCGAGACGGATAATAATTTGACAATAACATTCTGACATCAGGATGTCTCTCAACCAGAATCTCAATCGAGAATGTACCCTGGGTATGGATAGACATGAGTTAGATACGGATGAATGCAAAATGTGAATGATGTAGATGCATGAATGCAAGTCACAATGCCATCCTCCAAGTCATCTGATCACCAACTGTACGGAAGCCCTGGTCTTTGAACTGATGACAACCATCTGAGGAAATAAGTAACCACAAATCCCACTCAGGGTTCCGAAATAAACGGAATGGAGGATATATCACCATCATCACCAGATAATCACTGAGCAGATGATACCAAGATCCTCTGAACCAGCACCTTCCAATTCAACCCGGGGATCCGAAATAAACGGAACCCGCTGATAAATACCATGGACAGCCTTCCGGCGCCAGGAATAAATGTCCATAAATCCGACTTATAAATAGGACCCAAATCAAGAATTGAACCATTAGTCACCACCAGAACATGCATCTGTAGGAATCAAGCCCTCCCCTCACAGGTGAATTCTAATCAGGTCATCCTAAGGCGGATAATGATCTCGACAATCGGGCAAGATACTCAACGGGTTTGCCCTTTCGGGTGTGCCGTTGCAGCTCTCATAAGATCATCTAAACCAAAGATCCGGGAAAGAACGGTCACCGAAGTCAACAGCTCAGATGAGGTAACCCAACCAAAGTGGATACTCCACAATGGAAGAGCTCTCTCAAAAGAACCTCGTCCGGCTTGTGGTATGTCACGTTGCCAAAAACATGTTGACCTAACATGAGGGGCAACATGAGACCACTCTAATCCTAGGTGTATACTCGGGCCTGGGTTTTAGCCCCACTCAGAACACCCTCCCCAAATCAGAGGAACCAAACCTGTACAGAATCAGCACAGTGATAATATGATGCATGCAAACATATATGCAAATATATACACAGTATAATAATCACAAATTCAATAAATAAAGCAGTAAAAAGCAACCAAAACTATCCTAGAGAGCGCTAGGACTGACTCGCTTAGGGAAGATGGACCAGCAAGAGGTCAACTTCAAAGGTCCCCAGCAGAGTCGCCAGCTGCCGCATACGGGAAAAACAACCGGCGGGAAAAGACACAGAGCCGCCACCGTGCGTTATTTATCCCAAAGGAGGGAAAGGAAACGCTCGAAGTAAACCTGAAAAAGGGAAAGGAATGGTCTTACGACCAGAGATTGCAAGGTACGGGAGTCGGTTACGCAAGTGGAAGGTATTAGCACCCCTCACGTCCGCCGTACACGACGGGATCCACGCTTAAAAGAATAGAATAAGGTTGCTGATAAAAACTGCTCAAAGAATGCACACACTGGAATAATAAACAGGTGGAGAAGACGGAGGAAGGGGACTCGGCAGGATGTCGCATCCTGGGCCTACGTAGTTTGTCAGAAACAAACATCAGAGTCGACGTAGTTCGGGGAAATGGGAAACATGCTCGATAGGATATCGCATCCTATGCCTACGTATCTTCTCTATCCAGAGAAAGAATCAGAACACTCGTAGTTCGGCTAACGCACGCCGAAACTGGACGCTGAGACGTCAAAAGAAAACACAACAAGGAAATAGACTGCCAATAGCTGGACTTACATCTAACTCCTCCAAACAAACAGGAAACGAAATGCCAATAGCTGGGCTTATATCCGACTCCAGACAGAACAAACAAAAAAGGAAACTGAATGCCAATAGCTGGACCTACATCAGACTCCAAGCAAGCAACAATCGCTAACCAGCGAACACCGAAGAAAAAGGTTATCAGACAAACTAATAGGGAGTCTGGAACTCGAGCCTAATAGTTGTCACACAAACAAGAAGAGACGCTGAGACGTCAAAAAGAAACAACAAGGTTGAACACACAGACTAAAAGGGAGTCGGGAACTCGGACCTAATAGTTGTCAAGCAAAACACACGCAAAAAAAGAAAAAGGGTGAAAAACAAAAAGGGTTCCCAGAGAGATCTCGCACGATCTCCTGCCTACGTATCTCATCTGGTATGAGAATCAGGGCGACGTATTTCCCCTTAACAGGGGAGAAGAACTTCCTCCTAACCAGAGACCGGGGAATAACAAACTAAAAGGGAGACTTACTCAAGCCTAATAGTTGTCATACAATCCACAATAGCCCTAGGTTGAGGTATCTAATCAAGAGTTTGACTCGCACAGGAAGCGAGTCAACTCAAGTCCTAACTCTACATACGTTCAACTTCCTCGAAAGTTAAACGTACGACTCCTACAAAAAAGGAGGTGAGAAGTGGAAAGCAAGTAAACATACCAAAAGCAATCATCACACAAGCAATCATCATCCTCTATATGCAAACAAGAGGCTCAGACATGGTTGGGCTTTAGTCAAGAGGTCATATCAACCTCGACAAACAAGCCAAAACTGTAGGGGTTCTGAAGCTCTTAACCACTGACATTGACCGTCAGGGTGAGCAGATGAAAGGTAATAAGGATTAGACCTCATAGCTCTTAACCCTGGCCTGGGTGAGCTCAAATCAAAGAAGGCGTGGGGGTCCAGAATGAGGGCCCCTACTCCACTTTACTGACACTGTACAAGATCTTGAGTTAGGTTCAAGAGCATCAGCACGTAGTGCGAGCATAATGAACGACTCAACGACTAACAGGGGACTGATTGCTAGTCCCTTCTATCTGTCAATTGCCTCTTCACTTAGGAGGACTTAAGTACCATGCCTCGACAAGGAGGTCTTAAGCACAAACATAAACAAACACAGTCATTGCCTCTTAAGGAGGACTTCAGCCAAACGCCTGCCAAAAAAAGCGACAGGGCTTCCAGACTACATGGAGTTAGAAGGCTAAGCTACCTTAGTGGTGTATCAACCACACTCCAAAGCAGAGCAAAGCTAGCTAGCAAGAGCTAAAAGCGGCTAATGTACTTGTACAAAAGCTAACCAGTCAATACGTATTCAGAGAAACAAACAGACAATCAACAGTGGTGCTTATTCATCATCTACACAAGGTAAGTCAAAGTGTAAGCAACTCAAGTGAGTTCATCACCCATGGACCTACAACACAACAAAGGTTAGTGGACAAAGTAATTTGCATCTCAAGAAGTGAGATCACATCAACCACTAGAGCTAGAAGCTTGAACCTGAAATGCAAAGCTCAAATGGTGAGTACAAACCACTAGTACCAAGACTAGGGTCAAAGGCAAAGCAAAAGGTCAAAACAGAAGTTGATATTCCACATGAAGAACATTTAATCAAGTAAGAACATGTCATAAAAAGGATCCAACTCAAATCATAAGGCAAATTCCTCACATGATCATGATAAAGCAATAGCAAGCAAAGGTGCACACAATTGGACATCAAGAAGAGAAATTCCATATTAAAACAGAAATGAATCCAATGATCATGAAGATTTTTATGTGATATCAACATGTTAAACACAATCATCTTGCAAAAAATTGGAATCAGAAGAGATCAAATGACCTAGGAATGAAAATGAACACAAGCAACATCCAAATGTGTGACACAAATTGTCACACCTAAAGTTCATGTGTCTAAAACAGTGAGGGAATGTGCTAAAAATTCCAAATCAATTCTCAAAAATCCAGTCACATGTTAGGAACAGGCATGTCAAGTTTCACATCAATTAGACAAATTATGAGCATTTCACAAGCAATTGATCACAACATATGTTCATGGCATCATGTGCAATCAAAAATCAACCAATAAAAATCCAGAAACAGAAAAATCATGCAATTAGCATAGAAAAATACTAGACATCCAAACAAACATGTGGAAAAAAGAATGGATTAATTTGGATTAGTATGCTATTATTTATGATTTTTCAAAGTTGATGAAAATAAAGATGAAATAATGGAAATCAATTGGAAAAATGTTATGGGAAATGAAATGGAAACAGCATCAACAAGTGTTGAACCCAGGTTCATGAGGTTATGGGCGCTCAGGAAGAAAATTAATTGGAAAAATGTTATGTGAAGGATTCGAACAGGGGTAAGGGAGGTCACAAGGCGCGCTCACTGAAAATTAAACAAATGTGCAAGGCTACGGTATCTGTAACACCCTTCTAAAATACCCCAATTATTTAATTAAAATAATAAACATATATCAGAGTAATTATGCAGTTAAGGGTGTCACACAATCATTCACAACATGTTCCAAAATAACTGTCATGCTCTTTATTTAATCAATTAAACATTTGCATAAATCGCAGCGGATATAAATCAAATTAATCAAAACATGTAACATACTACATGTAAACTGGTTCAACAATCTTTAACAACATAATTAAAAAGGTTCCCTCCCGATGTTACATCTATCAGAGCATGACCCACTAAGGAGACTACACTAGACTCCAAGCATTCGCTTCTACTCAACTCATTTCTCGTTACCTGAAAAATAGTTGTAAGGGTGAGTTCCTCAATCAATATAATAAGCATTATAAAACAACATGTAATGCCAAGTAATTAACACATCAATCACCCTAATTGCAATACACATTCAGTAATAGCTCATTGGCTTAAACATCATTCTCAACATCAATATACAATACCAGTATAATCTCAAATCATACTTAACAACAACACAACACACGTATAATATTGGAACACATCCATTCATATTATACGCCATACATATTTTTATGCAATGAGACTCTACACATGCGGTACCGACTATCCTTGAACATATAGTTCAAGCTCACCGATCCCTCCGGATACGGCTACTAAGCTCACTAGTCCCACTCATTGAGACCTAATGACTCACTCACTAATTCCTCACCATGGGAATTAGCTACAGCCCCAAAGGCTAGACTATGCAAGCTAATCATCTAGCATGCAAACATCAACAACAATTCACAACGATTCACTCACCAATTCCTCACAATGGGAATTAGCTACAGCCCCACAGGCTATGCCATGCATGCTAATCATCTAGCAATGCAGCATCAACAACAACTCACAATGGACATATGCTCACACTCTAAGCCATACAACAGTCCATTCACAAATACATGCATAATATATACATTCACAACATTTTGCATATCATCATACATCATCAATACATGTATCAACACATCATCAACACATGTATAAAACACTTCCTCAACACATGTATGAAACACCTCAGCAACACATGTATAAACACTTCTTCTGCCTTGCTCGCTAGGCGAGGCAGTGGCGAGGCTCTGGTTCGCTAGGCGAGCTCAAGGCGAACAGCTCCAGGAAATTGGTAAATTAATTCGCTAGGCGAGCTCAAGGCGAAGGTAATAGCGAACTCATTTTGTTTTGGTGAAAACACAGCTAGCACTCACTCGCTAGGCGAAGCTCCAGCGAGTCCACAGCGAACATTACAGTAGCAAAACCTCTCAGTCTCGCTGGGGCGAGGTTGAGGCGCGTTCCTTCGCTAGGCGAAGGTTATGTTCGCTAGGCGAACATGACAGTTCACCAGACGCGTTCTCTTTGGGCAGGGATCTCATGTGCCCATTCCAGACCCTTCCCACTCAAACTTACCCGTCGCCATTCATCACCAATTTATCGGTTTGATTACACACACAATTATCAATTTGATTACGGTTTTCACTCAACCTATTCATCACAAAGTTTCAGCATTCCAAATCCCAATTAGGGTCGATTCAACGGTTTCTCACTACCCATTACATATTATCCCATAATACCCATTAATCGACGATAAACCCCCCTTACCTGATTAATCCGGCGAATCTCAAGCTCCAAGCTCTTCTCTTCTCCAACCTTCTTCCTCTTGCTCTGCCTCTTGCCCTTTTCCTCTTTCACGATCGCTTCTCTGCTTTTTCACGTAAAAACCTTTTTACTCCAAATGGGCTCTTTTCCTTATTTCCAACATATATATTTTCCAATTTATTTTATTCCAATAATAAAATAATCCAATTATTAAATTAAATTAATAATATACTATTAACTTAAATTTAAATAATTATTTTATTTTATTGGGGTGTTACAACTCTCCCCCACTAAAAGAGTTTTCGTCCTCGAAAACGTACCTCAAGTGAACAACTCTGGATAAGACTCCCTCATCTTACTCTCCAGTTCCCAAGTCACATTGCCACCTACTGGTCCTCCCCAAGCTACCTTCACCAAGGCAATCTCTTTACCCCGCAACTGCTTCAACTCTCGATCCTCGATCCTCATAGGTGATGTCTCAACAGTCAGGTTATCTCTCACCTGTACATCATCTACTTGGACTACATGCGACGGATCATGAATGTACCTCCTCAACTGAGACACATGAAAAACCTCATGCAAATTTGCAAGCGACGGCGGTAAAGCGACACGATAGGCTACCTCCCCTATCCTCTCCAAAATCTGATAAGGACCAATAAATCGCGGTGTCAACTTCTTCGACTTCAAAGCTCGACCAACACCAGTTACCGGAGTAACACGAAGAAACACATGATCTCCCTCTTGGAACTCAAGTGACTTCCTCCTCTTATCATGATAACTCTTCTGACGACTCTGAGCAATTCTCATCTTCTCCTGAATCATCTTAATCTTTTCCGTAGTTTGTTGAACAATCTCCGGTCCAACCACAGCGCCCTCACCGGACTCATACCAACATAAAGGTGTCCGACATCTCCTACCATACAAAGCTTCAAACGGTGCCATACCAATGCTCGAATGAAAACTATTGTTGTAGGTAAACTCAATCAAAGGTAAATAACAATCCCAAGCACCTCCCTTTTCCAAAACACAAGCTCTCAAAAGATCTTCTAATGACTGAATCGTCCTCTCAGTCTGACCATCAGTCTGCGGATGATATGCAGAACTCAATCTCAGCTTAGTTCCCAAAGCCCTCTGCAAACCTTCCCAGAACTTCGATGTAAATCTAGGATCTCTGTCTGAAACAATACTCGACGGAATACCATGCAAACTTACAATCTTCTCAATATACAACTCGGCTAATCTCTCTAACGGATAATCCATTCTGATCGGAATGAAATGAGCCGATTTTGTCAACCTGTCAACAATCACCCAAATGGCTTCAAAATTCTTATTTGTCCTCGGCAAACCAGAAACAAAATCCATACTGATACTATCCCACTTCCACTCTGGAATAGCCAACGGTTGCATTAGCCCAGACGGCTTCTGATGCTCAATCTTTGACTTCTGACAAGTCAAACAGGAATAAACAAAACTCGCAATTTCTTTCTTCATTCCCGGCCACCAAAATAACTTTTTCAAATCATGATACATCTTCGTAGCTCCAGGATGAATACTCAAGCCACTACGATGTCCCTCCTCAAGAATACTCTTCTTAAGCTCAATAACATTCGGAATACACACCCGACTACCAAATTTCAAAACACCATTCTCATCGACTCTGAACTCACCACCTCGACCTTGATTCGCTAAAGTCAACTTATCAACCAAATGCATATCGGATTTCTGACCCTCTCTGATCTCCTCCAGAATACCACTCGTTAACTTCAACATTCCCAATTTAACACTGTTGTGAGTACTCTCACACACCAAACTCAAGTCTCTAAACTGCTCAATTAAATCCAATTCCTTAACCATTAACATAGACATATGTAATGATTTCCGACTCAATGCATCAGCCACTACATTTGCTTTACCCGGATGGTAATTCAACCCAAAATCATAATCCTTCAGAAACTCTAACCATCTCCTCTGTCTCATATTCAGCTCTTTCTGATCAAACAAATACTTTAAACTCTTATGGTCACTGAAAACCTCAAATCTTGATCCATACAAGTAATGCCTCCACAACTTCAAAACAAACACTACAGCTGCCAACTCTAAATCGTGCGTCGGATAGTTCCTTTCATGAACCCTCAGCTGTCTCGAAGCATAAGCTATAACCTGCTTATTCTGCATCAACACACCACCCAAACCCAACAATGAAGCATCACAGTAAACTTCAAATGGTTCCGACGAACTCGGTAACGTCAAAATAGGAGCAGTAGTCAACCTTCTCTTTAACTCTTGGAAACCTTCTTCACATTTTGAGTCCCAAACAAACGCTTGCCCCTTTCTAGTCAACATCGTCAACGGTAACGCCAACTTAGAAAATCCCTCAATGAACTTCCTATAATAACCAGCCAAACCAAGGAAACTTCGAACCTCCGCAACAGACTTCGGAGCTTCCCACTTAGATACCGCTTCTATCTTAGAAGGATCAACAGCAACACCACCTCTTGAAATCACATGACCAAGAAAACTAACTTCTTCTAACCAAAATTCACACTTAGACAGTTTAGCAAATAACTGCTTTTCTCGCAGCACTCCTAAAACCACTCTCAAATGCTCAGCATGCTCTTCTTCAGATTTCGAATACACCAAAATGTCATCGATAAACACCACAACAAACTGATCCAAGTACGGATGGAAAATCCTATTCATGTACTCCATAAATACTCCAGGCGCATTAGTCACACCAAAAGGCATTACAGAATACTCATAATGTCCATACCTCGTTCTGAAAGCAGTCTTCTGAATATCCTCAGTTTTCACACGTATCTGATGATACCCAAATCTCAAATCTATCTTGCTGAACACACTCGCACCAACCAACTGATCCATCAAATCATCAATCCTCGGCAAAGGATACCGATTCTTGATCGTCACTTTATTCAGTTGCCTGTAGTCCACACACAACCTCATAGTACCTTCCTTCTTCTTAACCAACAACACTGGTGCACCCCACGGTGACACACTTGGACGAATAAACTTCTTATCCAACAAATCTTCCAACTGACTTTTCAATTCAGCTAACTCAACAGCAGACATACGGTACGGAGCCATCGATATCGGTCTAGTACCAGGTACCAATTCAATCGAGAACTCAACTTCACGCTCTGGCGGTAACTCATTCACTTCTTCCGGAAACACATCAGAAAAATCACACACCACTGCTAGATCACGAATCACTAGTTTATCTTTAGCCTCTAAAGTTGCCAACAGCATAAACAACTCTGCCCCATCTGCCACTTCCTCATTCACCTGCCTGGCTGATAGAAACAGACTCTGCCCTTCCTCAGTCTCAGGAAATATCACCGTCTTATCAAAACAGTTGATATAAACTCGGTTAAACACCAACCAGTTCATACCCAAGATAACGTCAATCTGCACTAATGGAAGACACACAAGGTCTATCCCAAAATCTCTACCAAAAATATTCAAAGGACAACTCAAACAAACCGAAGTAGTAGTCACTGAACCCTTTGCAGGAGTATCAATCACCATACTTCCACGCATCTCAGATATCTCTAATTTAAGCTTCACAGCACAATCCACAGATATAAAAGAATGAGTAGCACCTGTGTCAATAATAGCTATAAGAGGAAAGCCATTAATATAACACGTACCTCTGATCAAACGATCATCTGCAGAAGTCTCAGAACCTGATAGAGCAAAAACCTTGCCTCCTGACTGATTCTCCTTCTTCGGCTTAGGACACTGGGGACTGATATGACCCAACTCTCCACAGTTGAAACAAGTTACAGTCTTCAATCGGCACTCTGCAGCCAAGTGACCACCTTTCCCACACTTGAAACACTTCATCTCAGCACTGGTACACTCATGAACACGATGTCCAGCCCGACCACATCTATAACACTTAGCAGGAGCACTAGAGTCTCCCCCACTAGGCCTCTTCATGCCACTCTGCTTCTGAAAACCTTTGCCAGCTGCATACGGTTTTCCACGATCCATCTGATTCTTACCCTTCCTATCAACCCTCTGCTGATAGCTCTCTGCTCTAGCCTTGGAATCCTGTTCAAAAATTCTGCAACAGTCAACCAAGTCAGAAAACACCCTGATCCTCTGATATCCAATAGCTTGTTTGATCTCAGGACGCAACCCGTTCTCAAACTTCACACATTTCGAAAATTCTCCAGCAGCCTCATTATAGGGAGTATAGTACTTTGACAGCTCGGTGAACTTCGCAGCATACTCAGTAACCGACCTGTTACCCTGCTTCAATTCCAAAAACTCTATCTCTTTCTTTCCTCTGACATCTTCTGGAAAATACTTTCTCAGGAACCTTTCCCTGAACACAGCCCAAGTGATCTCAGTATTCCCAGCAGATTCCAACTCAGTGCGGGTAGCAACCCACCAATCATCGGCTTCCTCTGACAGCATATGTGTACCGAACCTGACCTTCTGGTTATCAGCACACTCAGTTACTCTGAAGATCCTCTCGATCTCCTTCAACCACTTCTGAGCACCATCTGGATCGTATGCTCCCTTGAACATTGGAGGATTGTTCTTCTGGAACTCACTCAGTTGACGAGCAGCTCCCATTCCTACAACATTTGGATTCCCTCCAAGTACTCCAGCCAGCATACCCAGAGCCTCAGCAATCGCAGCATCATCTCTGCCTCTTCCAGCCATCTCTATTCTGAAAACCCAACAAACTAAAACAATAAGTACTGATAGGGTTACACAACTCCTATCCCGTACAGGGAAAACAGAATAATTACGACTCGACACGACCGACTATGCTCTGATACCACTAATGTAACACCCTTCTAAAATACCCCAATTATTTAATTAAAATAATAAACATATATCAGAGTAATTATGCAGTTAAGGGTGTCACACAATCATTCACAACATGTTCCAAAATAACTGTCATGCTCTTTATTTAATCAATTAAACATTTGCATAAATCGCAGCGGATATAAATCAAATTAATCAAAACATGTAACATACTACATGTAAACTGGTTCAACAATCTTTAACAACATAATTAAAAAGGTTCCCTCCCGATGTTACATCTATCAGAGCATGACCCACTAAGGAGACTACACTAGACTCCAAGCATTCGCTTCTACTCAACTCATTTCTCGTTACCTGAAAAATAGTTGTAAGGGTGAGTTCCTCAATCAATATAATAAGCATTATAAAACAACATGTAATGCCAAGTAATTAACACATCAATCACCCTAATTGCAATACACATTCAGTAATAGCTCATTGGCTTAAACATCATTCTCAACATCAATATACAATACCAGTATAATCTCAAATCATACTTAACAACAACACAACACACGTATAATATTGGAACACATCCATTCATATTATACGCCATACATATTTTTATGCAATGAGACTCTACACATGCGGTACCGACTATCCTTGAACATATAGTTCAAGCTCACCGATCCCTCCGGATACGGCTACTAAGCTCACTAGTCCCACTCATTGAGACCTAATGACTCACTCACTAATTCCTCACCATGGGAATTAGCTACAGCCCCAAAGGCTAGACTATGCAAGCTAATCATCTAGCATGCAAACATCAACAACAATTCACAACGATTCACTCACCAATTCCTCACAATGGGAATTAGCTACAGCCCCACAGGCTATGCCATGCATGCTAATCATCTAGCAATGCAGCATCAACAACAACTCACAATGGACATATGCTCACACTCTAAGCCATACAACAGTCCATTCACAAATACATGCATAATATATACATTCACAACATTTTGCATATCATCATACATCATCAATACATGTATCAACACATCATCAACACATGTATAAAACACTTCCTCAACACATGTATGAAACACCTCAGCAACACATGTATAAACACTTCTTCTGCCTTGCTCGCTAGGCGAGGCAGTGGCGAGGCTCTGGTTCGCTAGGCGAGCTCAAGGCGAACAGCTCCAGGAAATTGGTAAATTAATTCGCTAGGCGAGCTCAAGGCGAAGGTAATAGCGAACTCATTTTGTTTTGGTGAAAAACACAGCTAGCACTCACTCGCTAGGCGAAGCTCCAGCGAGTCCACAGCGAACATTACAGTAGCAAAACCTCTCAGTCTCGCTGGGGCGAGGTTGAGGCGCGTTCCTTCGCTAGGCGAAGGTTATGTTCGCTAGGCGAACATGACAGTTCACCAGACGCGTTCTCTTTGGGCAGGGATCTCATGTGCCCATTCCAGACCCTTCCCACTCAAACTTACCCGTCGCCATTCATCACCAATTTATCGGTTTGATTACACACACAATTATCAATTTGATTACGGTTTTCACTCAACCTATTCATCACAAAGTTTCAGCATTCCAAATCCCAATTAGGGTCGATTCAACGGTTTCTCACTACCCATTACATATTATCCCATAATACCCATTAATCGACGATAAACCCCCCTTACCTGATTAATCCGGCGAATCTCAAGCTCCAAGCTCTTCTCTTCTCCAACCTTCTTCCTCTTGCTCTGCCTCTTGCCCTTTTCCTCTTTCACGATCGCTTCTCTGCTTTTTCACGTAAAAACCTTTTTACTCCAAATGGGCTCTTTTCCTTATTTCCAACATATATATTTTCCAATTTATTTTATTCCAATAATAAAATAATCCAATTATTAAATTAAATTAATAATATACTATTAACTTAAATTTAAATAATTATTTTATTTTATTGGGGTGTTACAGTATCGAACTCAGGTTTGGCATGGTCAAAGAAGCATCCAAAACGCAGCATTTGGATTAGTGGAATTAAATGGATTTTCAAAG
This sequence comes from Lathyrus oleraceus, assembly GCF_024323335.1. Lineage (NCBI taxonomy): Eukaryota > Viridiplantae > Streptophyta > Magnoliopsida > Fabales > Fabaceae > Lathyrus > Lathyrus oleraceus. Next base: position 270,609,064 of record NC_066583.1, on the reverse strand, counting down.
CGTCCACAACAGGAATCGAACCAGGGACAAGTATGTTCATGCGCAGGTACAGTGAAACCCTAGGCGCTGTTCATAGCCGGTGGTTGACGGTGGTTTCCACCGTCTTCCTCAATGAGACCGGCGGCGCAACAGTGAGAATTTTTCCAGAATTTGCATGGGATACACCGTTCGAACCGTGTCATTACCAGGAGTATGAATCCAACAATCATTTGATCTAATTTTCAATAATAAGCACGGATCGAATGAAAACATAATGCACATCAAAAGTTCAAGTTCACATATCTCACTCATTTTCTAACCAAATCAAAATCTAAAAGCATCAGCATCATCAGCATTGAAAACTCTACCTAATCATGTGCATAAAATAAAGAATCATGAGGTTCGAAATCCAACCTTCTTGAAGAGCAGTGAGATGAAACAATGGATTCAAGTGCTCAAACGATCCAGATCCACTCCTATGTTGATGACTTGAAGCTTTATGCACGAATTGATGCTTGAAGAGGCTTGGATCTAGCTCAAATTGCAACTTCCATGTTCATCTTCATATGCTTGCATAGCTTGATGCTTGACCAAATCCACCAATCCAGGCCTTGATTCTTACTAAATGACACATGTTGAACACGATTATGCAATAAAATCAATGGATTATATGGAGAAATTTGAAGTTTGAGATGAGAGCAAAATTGGAGGGAAATGAGATTTTGAGATCTAGAATCTGTAAAAATGATCCAATTCTATTATGATTAGCCTTATATACTCCTCCTTAATCATGTTGTAATTAAGTTTAAGCATGGCTAATGAAAAATTAACAAAATATGGAGTGTGATGCAAAATTGGTAAGTGCACCTTATGCATGGAAAAATGGACGTGAACAGTGCCATGTGAGTGTGTAAAATCATTTAAAATCAGTTCATGAACACAATTGGATTGGAATTAAGCATGTATGATGCACCAAATTTGAATTAGGCATTTTCCCTCCAAAATACTCATGCATGGACAAATGATCATGTGATGTTATTTCATGCAATGCAATGATGGATTTGGAAAATATAGGTCATGAGAAGCATTTTGCAAAAAGAGTGGCTCAAATTGGAGTTTTGGATCAAAAGTTATGGCACTTTGAAGTTTCATGCACACTTGGTGATCATTTGGTCATAACTCCTCAACCATCCATCAGATACTTATGATCTTGGACTTTTTGGAAATGGGAGAGAAATATATTCAACTTTCATTTTGACCAAATTTTCATTTGAAGCTTATTTGATGTTGGAAAGTCAAGTTGAATATGATCCAAAAACTTGCCATTTTTGGAAACTTGAAATTACAGGTCACTTTCCATTTTTGGAAACTTTTGTTTTGACTTCAAAATCTTCAAGGTAGATGTTTGACATGATGAATAAGCCTCTTTTGGACATGAATGAAGTGTCTCAAACCATTTCTCCACCTTAAAGCCCTCAGCTCTTGCACAGTTGACTATATAGGTCCTCAGATGACCTTGACATGCCCTGATCAGCTTGAACCTCCACCACTTGATAAAATGGCTCAGAAATGAAACCCTAGCTCAAATAAGCTCCTCCACATAACCATGTGATCTTCATCATCAACAAATACCTCATTTCCTTGAGCAACCCTGGTTGAAAGAATGTCCTTGATTAGGGTTGACCAGAGGTCAAAACCCTAATCCAAGGGAACATGAGACTGAATGACGAAACCCTGGATGATGACATAACCATGATGATGGTAATATATCCTTGCAAACAATATAATTCTCAAGCTCTTTTGAAGGATCAGGAAACCCTGATTAAAGTACAAACCCTCATATGGTTGATCATCAATCCATGGAAACCCTCAGGCTTGAACCATATACCACCTCCATCTTCTGAAAAAGACATTGGAGGATGACTTCTGATTTCCATATGATATGCAATATGCAAATGCCTAATGTCCTAAAACATGAAATGCAATATGCTAAACTAGTCCCAAGAAGAGGGGGGCAAATTTTGAGGTGTTACAACCATGAGTCCCTTCTTGGTTTTGAAGGAATTTTTCTTAACACCTTCTCTTTTGGAGCTTTCTTTCTTGAGCTTTGGGCATTCGTTTCTGTAATGACCTGTTTCTTTATATTCATAGCATGTTACCTCTTTGTTTGATTTGCTTCTGGAAGTTGATTCCGAGCGATCTCCCTTGGGTCTTGGTCTTCTGAAGTTGGTGTTCCTTTTTCTACAGAGTTGTTTCACTCTTCTGGTCATAAGGGATAACTCTTCTTCATCGTCAGAGTCTTCCTTTTCAGAGTCGTCATTTTCTTCTTCTTTAGCTTGGAGGGCTTTGTTCCTTTCTGGTTTACGTCTCTCAGATCTATATTTCAGGGCTACAAATTTGTTCTTCTTTTGGGGCTCATCTTCCTCAAGTTCTATCTCGTGACTTATGAGGGAGCTGACGAGTTCTTATAGGCTTATGTTGTTCAGATCCTTTGATAATTTTAATGCAGTGACCATGGGTCTCCACTTCTTTGATAGGTTTCTGACAATCTTTTTGACATGATCTGCAGTTGTGTAGCATTTGTCCAGAACCTTGAGTCCTACAATTAAAGTTTGAAATCTAGAAAACATTACCTCTATAGCTTCATCGTTCTCCATCTTGAAGGCTTCATACTTCTGAATTAGAGCCAGAGCCTTTGTTTCTTTAACTTGTGAGTTTCCTTCGTGGGTCATCCTCGGGAGTCAAGTATTTCTTTGGCAGTTTCCCTGTTGGTGATTTTTTCATATTCATTATAAGAAATGGCATTTAGAAATATTGTTCTGACTTTGTGATGATTCTTGAAGTCACGCTTCTGATCATCTGTCATCTTGTTTCTGGCAATAGCAATACCAGCATCAGATACAGGAGGTATATAGTCAATAGTAACTATGTCCCATAGATCAACGTCATAACCCAGAAAGAAACTTTCGATTCTGTCTTTCCAGTAATCAATTTTTTCTCCATCAAAGATTGGAGGTTTAGCATTGTAACTGTCTCTTTCATTGGTGTTGGCCATAGTGTTTTTCTCACGTTGGATCTCTCTACACTATTAAATGTATGATTAGAAAATCAATAACAGAGCCGAAGCTCTAATACCAATTAAAGGTAGAGAAAAACAAGAAAGGGGGATTTGAATTGTTTTTTAACTGATAAATAAAAAAAAATTGGAAATAAAACACACGCAAAAAATAAAGGATATCAACACGGAATTTTTATACTGGTTCGCTTGAAATTCAAAGCTACTCCAGTCCACCCACCCAAGGTAATTTCGCCTTCAATAAGGACTTAATTCACTAATCTTGAAAGATTACAACAATGATCGTCTAAGAGGATAAAGATCTCTTAGCCCTCTCAAGTTTACAGACTTCACAAGTCACTTGAGGAGATTTCAGTAATTAAGTAGAATTACAGTAGTGCTTAGTGCTTCTAGGTAAGCAGAAATTATACAAAGTAAGAGCAAAAGAAATATTCACACTTTAGAGCAGAAACTCGTGTGAAAAAGAGAATGAGTAAAAGATATGAAAGTAGTTTCGTATTCTCGTGTGTTTCCGTTGTCTGCTTAGTGAAGTGATCCATCCTATATATAGGAGTTGATGAGGAGACCGTTGAATGAAAGGATCTCTGGCAATGATGGTTGATTAATGTCATTAATCTCTGTGTTCTTTCTAAAGCAGTTTTGGGGAACTATAACTTTCTTCCAAAATTAGATTCTTGCCATAAGTGTAAGTCTTCATAGCTAAGTCTTTGGAGATCGTTTCTGAATTAGAAAGTTCAGATATCCGAGTTTTTGTTCTGCAAGTACATCTTCAGATAGTTGCTTACAATTGATTGTTCTTCAAAGGTTATTGATATCTCCATGATTGGTTTCGTCAGAGTGTAAAAGCTTCAGATCCTAGAGTGCGGTCTTCCGCTTCAGAGTGTCTGATATCTCTTGTTTGTTACGCTTTGTACATTTCCTTTGATCAGAGTCAGAGCTTCTGCTTGAGTACCTTCTAAGTGGTCATTCTGAATTTGTCGGTATTTGATGAATGTCTATCTGGCTTCTTTTTTTTATTAGAGTCCTGCACACTTAGATAAATATTGTTAGGGTATCATTTTGTTTCATCCTTTGTTATCATCATAATCTTAGAGATGAATTGTAGATACTGAATTTGTTCTTACACATACAACTTTTATTAACAGTAACATACGTTAACAATATACAAATTTTATTAAAAAAACCAAAACCATCAACAACATACCTTAAACAACATAAATTTTTTATTATCAACAACATACAACTTTTATCAACAACAACATACTTTAAACAACATACAACATACCATAAACAACTTACAACATACATTACCAACAACATACGACTTTTATCAACAATAACATACCTTAAACAACATACAAATATATCAGCAAACAAAATTATCAACAACATACCTTAAACAACATACAACATACAACTTTTATTACCAGCAACATACAACTTTTATCAATAATAACATACATTGACAATAACATACAACATATATAAAAAAACAAAATCATCAAAAAAATACAGTTTTTATCAACAACAACATACCTTAAACAACATACAACATATATCAACAAAAGCAAAATCAATAACATAAAATGCACCTGAAATGTGACGAGGAAGTGAAAGAAATGAGTTTCGTGTAACACCTTTCCTTGATCCATAAGAGATGAAAAAGATATGTTATAATTTTGTGAATAAGTGGTATGCAACCGTTCATGGAATTAGGATGAGGCGTTAGAGAAAGTTAAAGGTTTGTTTTGAGAGAGACGACTGCGTTTTGTCTTGAATGAGCAAACTTTCGCTTACATATGTTACACTTTTCACCACGGCTGATGTAACGACAGTGAAAACATTTATGTACATTTAACAAAGATTGATTATATGGACCGTGGAGAAAGGTATTTTAGTTTTAATATAAATGTCTATTTTGTAAAAAAAGAAAAAAGAAAATTGTTAGTACTGAGATTCAAAGTCTGTATGCATTAACATATCACTACAGTTCCTAATATGGACCATAGTGAAATGTCTTTTAATAAAGTGATTTTTTTTTGCAATTGTCTGAATAAGAGTTCTTACTTCAGTTGACTTAATGATCGAGATAATACCATATTATGTTAGGTGTTTTTTTTATAGTAGTGACACTTTAAATGTTAGTAGTGTTAGCATAATTAACTAACTTTAAAATTGTGTTATTAGACTTACATCAAGATGAAAATCAAATCAATAAAAGATATCATATGAGGGTAGATTTTAAAGTAGATTGAAAGGAACTATCAAATCAAAAAGAAAAAGAAAGAACTTAAATGTTAAATCATAAAATAAAGTGTGAATGCGAGTATGGATGACAATTTTACTCATATCTAACGGGTACCCACATAAAATACCCAGAATAAATAGGGCAAAAACCTGTAATATAGATATGGATGCGGACGTGAGTAATTACTAATTAAAATAAGCGAATATATGCGCGAATACATATACATTAATATCCATCCCGTCCCATATGCATATATATATATATATATATATATATATATATATATATATATATATATATATATATATATATATATATATATATATATATATATATATATATATATATATATATATATATATATATATATATATATATATATATATATATATATACCTCATAATTGAATTATTATATATTTTAATATAATTGTTCGTTTATTCCATAATTCAACAGGAATATTTTTGAATATTTTATTAATTTTGTTAAAAATTTAAAATAATATAATATTTTTAATTAATAAATATATTTTTATTAAAATTGTGGATAATAGATACAAATACGAATACTTAAATACTAAAAAAATATGTGTATGAATATAAAGATTGATATCCGAATATAAAATTGAATACAAAGATTTTTTAAAATTGTAGATATAAAACTAATATTATAGTATTCTACCCTAATCATCTCCTTTCTGATCTCAAAAGGATAAAAATGCATATTTAGAAGGTCAACAAAATAAAAATAAGCTTATTTCAAAATTGCCATACTCTTCCTTCAAAATAAAATAAGATACTCTTTCTTTTATTTATATATTTATAACTTTGTGTAGTCTATACGAATGGAACTCAATGACGAATGGAGTATGTCTAAAGAAAATTAATTGATCATTTGAGCTTTAAAATTAATTGGCCGGTTTGAGGTCAAATCATACCAAGTGCGCCGGAGTCATTTTCATATTAGTGGTTGCTATCTACAATTAATAAAAAAAAACTATGCTAATATTATGATTACCAAAAAAACCACACCCATATAATATATTAAAGCAATAAACACCAATACTCCTTGCCTAAGATAGTCACTATCCTCTCATAATTTAACAGCAACATAACCCATGCATCATGGCACGCTGTTAATTTAACAGCAACATAAACATGTTAATAGTATAACATATGTTCCATTGTTTAAAAAAATCTATTCAAGGTGGTTTTTCTCATCTCAATCAAATAATCGAATCTCTTGTTTAAAATGATCGACTCACGCTGATTTAAACCTAAAATCTAGAATTTATAAGTGTTAAATTATGCTAAAGTTTCACATTTGTTAGGTTTTCAAACTATTAGAGTGAAGACGAGCTCATATTTTGAACTAGTTTCACAATATTCATATGAATGCTAAAAATAAAGTTTATTAATTAAGATATATGACGAGAAGAACTATGTGTATAGTTAATAATCTCTATCTCCTATTAATAAACTTTATTATTTAATTTAGTTAATAATATATGTATCATTTCTAAATTATTATTCTCCAATTTATCTGTTCTATACTATACTACATAAAGAGAATAAAAAATTTAGTGTGACTTTTTTCTTTTCAATTTTATATAAATTATTTATTTAAAATTTAATTATTATTTATTACTTTAAATACTTGAAAATTTGTAAATATCTACGCTTCTATATAAAAATATATTAAGTTTTATTGTAACATTTTTCTTCAATTTTACCTTGTTTTAATTTTTTTTTTCTTCTTTTTATCCTTTTCATCAATTAGATAATTCAATTTTTAAATAAAAAATATTAAAATCTACTAATTATATTAAATTTATTTATAAAAATAAGAAAACAATGCACATAATTAATTTATAGAAATAAAAACATATCAATATTATTCTCTTTAACTCATTTCATTTAATAGTTGCACATTAACATTTAATTTGGATCCGAATCCGCGACATTCAATTTTTAGTAATTTTTAAGAGATAAAAATTCCATCCCTATTTGAAAAAATAAATCTATATATATATATATATATATATATATATATATATATATATATATATATATATATATATATATATATATATATATATATATATATATATAGATAGATAGATAGATAGATAGATAGATAGATAGATAGATAGATAGATAGAGAGAGAGATTAATTACTATGTACTGTCGGTGTAAAAGGGTTTACACTGTCGATTCATCACCATTACCTGTTTGCATTACTTTATAGGTTTTTAAAATAAAAGTCAAATTTATTTCAATATCCAACGTCTAGGATTAATTGATGGTGTAAAATCCTTTTACACTGTTAGTGTATTTCAATTAAATCAATCAATATATATATATATATATATATATATATATATATATATATATATATATATATATATATATATATTATATATATATATATATATATATATATATATATATATATATATATATATATATATATATATATATATATATATATATATATATATATATATATATATAACCATTCTTATTTTATTGTATATATTATTATTAATAAAAAAATTACTAGGTGTTAAATTATCAAGTGTAGTAGTTTATATGGTGGGAGGGAGTACAATAAATATTATTTATCTTCTCACAAATATACATATTTTTTAATCCTTTGTCTGTCATTAGATCCTAGCTGGAGTAACTGCAATTCTTCCTCGTTCAAATAAAACTCCACGAGATTCCTTTGGTTGCTGATAAAGTTCCAAATCCTGTTGATACTCTCTTTCACCTTTACGTGAAACCAAGTTGTAATAAATTTAAAAATCTAATACATATAATTAATTAAACTCACCAATCTCAAGTACATGAAATACTATTAAACATTATTAAACCCAAGGTTACTGTCTCTTAATAGTTTGCGCCGGCAACAAATCATAAAAACAAGACACATTCTACCAAGTGATATTAAGAGTTAAATAATGACATGTCCTAATCTGTATTCATGATCACACTCTCTTAATTATTGTGGATATTAATATTAATTAAAAATAATAATTGAATGTATAATTAAACATAAATCGACGTGTTCGATGTGATCACTTTGAAAATGATTTAAGATCTAAATAATAATAGTACCTACATATATAAATATTGCATGGTTGGATTGGGATATGTATATTTATTAATTTTTATAGAAAAAAGAATATTCATTAATTTAATACTATTATCATAAGAATATACTACAGGGCATTGACCCAAGGCTTGTGGCTAATTGTTGCTTGACGCAACCTCAAAGTTAGGCATGACTAGGTGGTGTCCCAGTGGTTAAGATGAATGAGCAATGAAAGTGTATAGTATAAGGACCAACAATTTTATGTTCAAACATAGTGACTTTCGTGTTAAAAATTTGGAGCACTTGTAATTTATGAAGTTGAGATTAAAGAGTTTATGACTTATGTTTGCATTTTTTTTCAAAATTAATTTATATAGTGCTACATAATTTTGGTAAAAATAATTAAAAGAGAACTTTTCAAAAAAAACTATCTTAATTTTTTTTTAATTCAAAAATATGTTAGTATTCGACCTCTTGCTATGACTATTGTTGGATGATAAATTTAATATAAAAAAATTTAAGGAATAACCTTTTAAGAAAATATGTAATTTTCTTGTTAAAATATTTTAGCGACCTCCACCACATTCTCTTGATATTGATTACTACTTCTAAGGCCTTATATCCAGGCCCAATATCTCTATAAAATCTCAACTCCGAAGTTGAGAAGGACGACTTGACATTCACACAAAAATTATATACATAAAGCTTTCCATCCCCTTTCGTGAGTTTGCTTTAAATCCTACAACAACCCTAAAGTCTTTGGAAGCCCTTAATCGCTAGGGATTGTCACATGTTATACTTTTAGCAAGTATAATTAGCGTCCATCATGTGCCCTGATAAAACTAACATGAGCCACAATCATAACATTCCTCCGGATTGATGTCCCACGTTCATACTCTTTCCATCATGGTGAACAAAAAGACAACAACTTTGACGAGCGAGGAATCTGACAACGAGGAAAGCGCCATGGTTGAGATGCATGACGCCATGAACGACCTTCATCGCTAGAACCAAGCTTTGGAGGACAACGTCCTCAATATCCAACACCGTCAACAGGGTGTAGACCATACAAACGAGGTGGAGATGTTAGACCATCAACCTATCTCAAATGAGATTTAGGAGGCGTCTGTTCTTAAGAAGTCTATGTTCTTGCTAAAAACACTAAAAGATTGACTTCCTTGTTTCCAATCAAGGAGAGTCTAAAATGATTGGTTGAAGTGTCTGTTATGTGTGTTTGTCTCGTTTTTGCCTCCCCTCTATTCTTAAAACATTCTCTTATTTATAGATCTCAATCTCCTTCTCCTTTCCTCTTGCTTGACTCTCTATATTCCTCATCATTACATCTACCAATAACGTCTGCCGTCACCATAATTGCCATATGACGACCGCCTCTTCACTAATTATAACTCCATTGTCATAATGTATCGTCTTGTAATTTTTTCTTATGACCTTTCAAATAAAACTTAAGCCTTGTCATCGGATCCGACCTACACTAACTAGATCACTACCGATTTATATGAGGTCGGCTTCGTCTTTCTTATTTTGACACCCTAACCGAATTTTGACTAGGAGGTATAAAACGGCTACCGACCTTCTAACACGAAACATACTCGGTTGTCATACCAACTCGGCCTAAAGGAATTCCAGTATGTACATAAATGATCCACCAATCTTATCTCCCGACTAGTAAAACTAATTTTCCGCGATGTACATAAGCCCCCCCCCCCCCCCCGAACATGAGATCTAACAGATTGAAATGTTTGGACAAAGGAAGCCTAAAAAATTCTTCTTAAGTTTTCCTCAGTCCGTTTATGCTGTGATACTCGTTTGTAGTGATGTGTCTTTAATAATGACAACGCGTCTTCATCAGATTCTCTCCTTTTTTGAAATTAAAGGTGTTGAGAAGGGCAAGCGGGTGACCATTAACGACCTTCCCGACAAGAGTTTTCTCCAAGCTTATACCACTAAATATAAAGGTTTCAACGACCGATTTCTTCGAGTTAGGTGTGGACCGAGATGTCCCCAGGTAATATATGCGCTAGACGGGTCTTATAATTTTCCCATATATTGGATCGGGAGTCCTTTTTCATTATCCGGTTTTGACTTTGACAAATTAAATAACCATGAAGTTAAATCCTTGGCCATATTAGATTCCTTTTGTATGATGAAGGTCAGGGGTCTGTTGTCTTTACACGAAGAACAAGTTCTTTCTTTCCTGGGTAATCGTCATTTATTTTCTTTGTGTATCACTCGGGGTACCACACTGCACTTTGATAACTTTTTTCCTAATTTTTCCTATAGGAAAAATGAATGACTTCTCTATGAAGGAATAGAAAAAGCTGATGTTGGAAACCCGAGCGACGAGGAGAGTAGCCGGCCAAAATATTGCTAAATCGAACATGTCCAATTTAGAGACCCGATTATTGAAGAAAAAAAAGGCATCCCTGAGAAAAATAATCTCCAATATTTTGGAGCCTCAACCTTTAACCCTTTCGCTACCGAAGAGCCTTCATCCGAGTTCCCCAAAGAGGATGAGAACTTTGATGAGTGACGAGGTCTGCAGAGCCGATTGGGAAATTTCAGCATTGACGTGTGAGACTGATGAAGTGACCAAACCAGATCATCCAATGAATTTCAAGTTCTGGAATAAGAACTTTAACGGACTAAAATTCCTCTACAATCATCTGAATGCTACGAAAGATATGAACAAGGTAAAGACCACATGGCGACAGAAACTAACTAAAAACATCAGTTCTTATTTGATGAGATGGTTTGTTTTAACCAGAGGGTTATTTGAAGTCGTGGATGATCATGAAAAAAAAGAGATAAAACTTAATCAGGAGGTCAATCAGCTGAAAGAACAACAGAAAATGCAAGCAGCTAAACTATCCAACCTAGAAAAACAATTATCGGAAGAGAAGACCAAGAGGGAGAAAATCAGAGGTTATGAATCAGGAACTGGAGTCCACTTTTAACAAGCAATCCAAGTAAATGAAATCAATTCAAGATTCAAATGAGAAATTGCAAAGCTCCTTACAGAAAACCCAAATTGACATCCTCGACATAGATGATGCTACCTTTGATAGGGAAAAGGCTCAAGTCTTATGCCTATATCCCGATCTTGACTTGTTCGAGATGGACTTCTTCAAAGTTATGGTTAATGTTCATCTTTGTTTCTTTTTTATGTTGTTAAAGGGGGAGAAGTATATAATGCACACATTCAGGGGGAGCTTTCCATGAACAAGACTGCATCATCTCAAGTTTTTCCATCATAAAAAAAAGGAGTATGTGAGTGCACCCTTCCTTTCGTTTAGATATGTTTTGAATGATGTGAAAACTAGGAAATAACGTTTATGTACATTGGATGTTATCATCCGAGTCTAGCTATGCATTTCAGTGTTCTTGCATTAGGAAGCATGTCAACATTGATGGAAATGGTCTGGAAAATATTGTGTCAAAATATCATGTTGAGCATGAAAAAAATGGTTTTAAGTGAAAAATCCTCATTATAGGTCGACACGTACAACTATAAGTCGACCTATAGATGACTTTTTAAACTTCAGGTCGACAAATAGATGGTACAGGTCGACATATACGCTGCAGTATTAAAGGATGTAGCTTTTGTCTCATGTGTCGAGTCTTCAGGTCGACCTATATGCAACACATAACCTTACAAGTCGACACATGCTTCCAAATATGTCGACACATGACTTGAATAGGTCGACACATGACTCGTATAGGTCAATCTATTGATAAAGTTATTTGAAAAATTGAATTTGCTTCCATTCGTTTTGCTTCTTATGAGTCTTACACACACACACACACACACACACACACACACACACACACACACACACACACACACACACACACACACACACATATATATATATATATATATATATATATATATGGTACATGTATCATTTTCTAGTAAGGTTTCTAGAGTGAGTAAAACATACATGAATCCAGGATTTCAAAGCATCTCATCATCTTCAATTAAATCTATGCAGACACACAATCAAACTACACATAATGATTTTTTGATTGGGTTGAGATATTTGGAGGATTCAAATCAGAAAAACGAGGTGGGGTTTTCCTTCAAGATCTTTAGGGTTTGAAGGTTTTGGACAAGATTGTGGAATTTGAATTTGATCGAGTGAAAGCCTTGGGACTAGGTGTGTCGTGCAAGGGAGTAGCGTGAAACAGTGGATCGTGTTGACAAATCTTGGGTTTAAAAGGTGCGCTTGGGATTAATCCAGCCATGTGAAATCCTTGAGATAAGGAGGCCGTGCAAGGAAGTAACAATAACAGGTGAATTTAAATGGCATTGTTGGTGTCTTGATCAATATTTGATTAAGGTTTTTGGAGGTGTTAGAGTCAAGAACAAACTTAGGGTTTATGGGATTTGATCTCTCATCTCTTGTATACATACATTTGCAAAGTAAGATTTATTATAATAACATCTCAATTCGAATTTTAATTGAGGGAAGATGTACCCATAGCGACGTTGATTGGGTAACTACCTAAACAAATCCTTATGTACTCTCTCTCATTTTTCTATTCGCAAATTTTTGATTACTTTGATCTCTTGATCAACATTGGTTGGATAATAATTTTTGAATCATTTGTGAAATTTGTGTTGTTGTAGTAATCACATACCATTTACTAGTGATTAGATTTCTAATAACTACAAACATTATACAAACATCCAAATTTTGTTGATCGCACGCAAAATGGTCGACAAATTATTTCAACTAGTTTTGTATGTGTTGTTATCATTGGAGATATGCATTTACTATAGTAGAGTATTCACTTTGTTCTTTAAAGTGTTGTTAGTCAACTTATGGATTATTATCATACCATTGACACCTTTACGCATATCCAAGCTATTCAATAGTAGGTTCGATTATACGATTTTTGATCCGGGAAATATTTGAAACTTGCTTCCGTGACATAAATTTTTCTAAGTCAATTTTTTTGATAGATTTTTAATTTGGGATCTATTCACCCCCTCTATATCTAGGCCTATTGTCTAACAAGTGGTATCACGAGCTCTGGTTGTTTTCGGTCTTAAGATTTTCTTATTAGATAATGACTATCGAACCTAAAGGGAAGTATAATAGAGTACCTATTTTCTCCGGTGAAAATTATGGCTATTAGAATGCTTGTATGCGTATCCATGTCAACTCCGTTAACAAGGGTGTATGGGATGCAATTATCAATGGTCCAAATGAAATTACCATGACCAATGGTGAAGGTGTCACCATATCAAAACTGAAAATTCAATGGAATGATAATAATAAGAGGTTGTGGTCTCATGATTGGAAAATGCAAAATATTCTCATATCCGCATTAGGTATTTATGAGTATTATCATGTTTCTCATTGTGAAACCACCAAAGCTATGTGGAACGCATTAGAAGTTGCCCATGAGGGAACTAATGAGGTCAAACAAGATAAAATCAACATATTAAATCAAGAGTTTGAACTCTTTTGTATGAAGCATGGTGAAACCATTGCTGACATGCAAAAGAGATTCATACATCTTATTAATAGATTAAATGCTCTAGGTAATCCTATCTCCAATTCTATTTCTACTAACAAGGTTTTAAGATGTCTTAATAGGGAATGACAACCCAAGGTCACCGCGGTTAAAGAAGCGATTGATATTAAAGCACTTGATCTTACTACTTTGTTTGGTAAATTGAAAGAACATGAGCAAGAACTCACTTTATGGGAAAACATGAAAAAGAGTATGAAAAGAAATTAAGAAAGATAAAGGTAAAGACAAGGAATAGGTGAAGAAGTCCATTTCTCTAAAGACTTCTAGTTTAAAGTCCTCAAAGAATGAGCTTAGTGACTGTGAAACTAAAGATGACAAAGACTCCAATGAAGAAGATATGGGGTTGTTCATCAAAAGGTATAATAAATATATGTGGGAACAAGCAAATAAGTACTTCAAAGAGAAACATCATATAAAATCCAAAAGGTTATCAAATTCCTCAAAGGAAGATGAGAAGAAGAAAAGTAAAGGTAGAAGTACATGCTATAATTTTGGCAAATAAGGTCACATTAGGCTGGAGTGTCCTAAGATCATGAAAGAAAATGAGAAAGGGCACCACAAAAGGTCCAACAAGTCTAAAATGGCTTATGTTGCTTGGGAAAGCGAAAGTGGTTCTTCAAGTGGAGAAAGTTCTAGCTCAAGCGATGAATCGGAAAAGATGTGCTACATGGCCAACAAAAGAAAGAAAAAGAATGTAAGTCGCTCTAAGCCTAAATATACTCATGACTTATCTTATTCTCAATTGCAAGAATCTTTTGAAAATCTACAAAGACAAGCCATAAAAGCCTTCAAAAAGCATGCTTCAAACAAAAGAATTTTCTCTCATTTGCAAGCTAAAATGTTAGGAAATGAAAATGAAATTTTGGTATGCAGATATCAGATGTCCTAAGAGATGTCGAGACACTGATATTTGATAAAAACACAATAACAAGATAACTTACAGATATGAGAACATAAAATAACAGAAGTTAAGACATATGTTAAGACATCATCTATTGACAGAAACACTTTTCCAAAAGAGTAATTATACATAATTAAATTGCAGAAGGTAAAAGACATAATCAATTGTTAACCTAGTTTGGTGCAACGTCACCTACATCTAGGGGCTACCAAGCCAGGAAGGAAATCCACTAAAACAATATTAGTTTGAAATTCTAAACAACCTTTGGTTTTACAAACTTCTCACCTAATCACTACCCTTGGAATTTCTGTCGAAGACTCTCCTAGATATGAGACCCTTATCACTTCCCTTCAATCACACAACAATGATAACAACTGAAAAACAATCAAAGAACACTTCCAATAAACAATACTTGGTTTTGCTTAAAAGCTTCAACCAAGAACAATACTTAAATTTTTGCTTAAAAGCTCATGAGTGAGAATAATAACTTGATATACAATCAAGTACAATTAGTCAACCTCTATGCATCAAAATATACACGAGGGGCATACAACAAACACTAAAACCTAAGGAACTCTCAAAACCCTAAACCCTTATCTGTGCACACGTTTTCTTCAATGTGAATTCCTTAACAATTTAGGTTTAGGTAGTCCTTATAAATAGACTCTTGCAGTATGGGCTTGGACTCTTCAAATCATATTCAATATTCTCTTGTAAATCAATTGCAAGATCTTTTCCACAACAATAGGAACAAATCTATAATATTTCCTAAAAAGTCTCAAAAGATCCTTTTTATGAAATCAAATCAAATTTGCACTGTTCCCAAACACATCCTTGATTTGATGCACATATAGGAGAGTTAGAATCATCCAGAATATCACATTTTAAAATCAAATCTTCAAGGATTCACACTTGCAGACCTATACAGGTATAAGATGTCATAACATCTGTCACGACATCAATCTGCAAGAAACATAAGCAGCACCTGCTGCACAGTTGATCAAGATGTCATGACACCTTGTTCAACATTAGGTTGTGATACATGTTTTCCAAAATGAAACATGTTTTACCAAAAATGTTTCCAATCATAAAATCACAGACCTAACAATCTCCCCCTTTGACAAATTTTGGCTAAAACAACCAAAGCACAATAAATCTAGAGAGAGGAGTTAAACCACAAACATAGTTACATGGAAAACATGTAAACTTTGTACAAGTTGTAAACATAAAATATATCAGAGATAATCATGCAGTTACATAACAGATAGGTTTTGTACTCCCCATGTCACACATAATTAGGACCCCCCTTAAGGGAACATCCAAAACAATATGAATTGTCCAAGTTCAAACATCAGTGGCATATGCAGTAGAAGAAAAATAAGCCTCACAAATAAGAGAAACCAAAGTTCTCCAAAAAAACTTCAGGCAAGATGTCAGAACATTTGGTTTGACATCTGCACAAGCACCAACAGTAGTAACAACATCCACTACAACAAAAACAGGCATGCCAAACAATCATGCACACACAGAACTCCAGCAGCAGCGGCAACAACAGAACCACCAACAAGCATGAAAGACTATCATGCTCCACTTAAATAGTTGCATACAACAAGAAACCACACTAACTACTCTCCCCTTATCAGTAATACATTCCTATCACAACATGCTAATCAACATGTCAAGGCATGTGTCATAACACCAGGACAACGAAAAACATACTAACACTTTACTCCCCCTTTTTAGCCAAAAATTGACAAAAAATATAGTAAATGTAAACACAAATGGATGCATAAATATTGAATTAAATAGCAGGTGGAAACACACAAACTGAACACATTCAGATGTTCTTCCATCTCTTGCCCCTATCAAGGAGCCTTTTGCATTCCTTGCACCTGTCACGTGTTTTAGGAGTGTTGACACAAAACTTCATTGTCACCACCCCAGAACATGTTCTAATATTCTAATTTCACTCCTAAGATCCCTTATCATTTGTATCATTTTCATAAAATCAAGGTCATCAAATACTTTTGGGTATATCCTTATGCTTTGCTAACCCCACAAAAATACAATAAAATATATATGTCTTTGTGATATGGTGAACTGACTTTGTGTTTTTGCTTTGAAAAGCTATGTTGCGGATAGCAAGAGTCGCCACCGACTTTTCTTTTATCCAATAAGGAAAGGCGGAAAAGAACAGGAAAGACCTTGATTAGATTTTGAGTTCGGGAGGTACATTATACAAAGGGAAGGTGTTAGCACCCTTTGTATCCATGGTTATCCATGGGCTCTTAATTGCTTAACTCACTTATGTTTTCCTTGTTTGAGAAAGTGTTTGAGAAATGTGGTGTGTTTAGAAAATATTTTGAAAGGAGAGTTTAACTTTGTAATGATTCTTGTACGAATGTATACAAAGTGTTTATCTCGTTTGATTTTGAAAGATGTTTAGAAAAATATATCTCGGCGATGATTCTGGTGCGAATGTATACCAAGTGGTGATTTTCTAAAAGATGTTTTGAAAAGTGTGAGGTGTGAAAAGTATTTTAAGCTGTGAGCAAGCATTTAAGAGTTATACCTAACCAAGGTCTTTATAGGTATTTCCTATCCTTAGGAGGGTAAAACTGTCCTTACTATTGAGAAGTAAGTAGTCTTATCCTTTGGATGTAAAGGGACATCGTGGGGTCGTCGATTGGTCATTGAAGGCAACATTTGTAAGGATACCTTAGCATTCGAAGAGACGATCATCATTTAATCGTAGGCTACAACGAAGGGTCATCGAGGGACAAAGTCATATATTCGAAGGCAACGTTCGAGGGACAAGGTCATATATTCGAAGGCAACGTTCGAGGGACTATGATTTATCTTGTAGGGACATTGACCTTTTGATCGAAGGGACTATGACTTATCTGTTTAGGGATGATGATGATTTAATCGAAAGGGTCTTTGCTAAGGGTATCCCCACATTCGTGGGACATGACCGTAATATCGTAAGGCAACAAAGAGAGGGTTACCCTAGAGGTGCAAGTGTGGAAATGATTGGATTCGGATATATTATCTTGATTTAATTTATCTAAATTCGATTATTTATCTTTCCATGCAATCCTATTAGCATACATCTAGACAGTTATATTCACAGTATGGAAAAATTAAAGTGCGAAAAATAAGACTACGCTATTACATGGCTTCGGGATGGGGATACATAATTTAAAAGGGCATACAAACTAATAAAACCTAATTAAACTAAAAAGAAAGGAATAAAAAAAAATTAGATTTTTATTATTCAAAATAGCCCATTTTAATTAATTAAGTGATATATGAAAATTTAATTAATAAACTAGATTAAATTATATCCTAGTTTAAATAACTAATATAATATATTAATTAGAAAATTAATTAATGGGTTTTATTTTAATAATAGAAAAATAGTGGTGAATTGATTATAGTGGAAAAGGAATAAACATAGTAAAAACACTGAAAAGCTAAAAAATAGGTTCGGGAGAGCTACAACGAGCCATGTTGGTCCATTCATTATTTATTCGCCTTCATTAAAATATATATTAATTCTACATGGATTTTTCCATTTTGACACAACACCACCATGCATGTTACAACTTTCTCTCTTACGGCAACCTGTAACTTCATCTTATATCAAACCACACACATAAAATACGTTCATATGTAATCATCATGCAATAATAAAAATAGCCATGCACAAATCTAGAAGCTTATATTATTTTACTCATGTATTAGTTCTCTTTACTGCAAGTGATAATGATAAAACAAACCTTACACATACATGTTAAAGACAACCAAGGATTTATATTATCACCATTATATCATCATCATCATTATTATGTAATAACAGCATGTGAAATAAACATAATCATGCTAGAAACAACACTCATATAATAATAATTAAATGGCAGATATAATTCTTTAATCATGCAAACAGAATCTCTCCAACATGCTATGACATATCAAGAACAGATGCATACTTGAATAAAGCAATATCAACATCCACCAAACCATGAATACATCATCTCAATATATATATATTAAACTAATATTATTCATGCATGAATTAAGGAGTATTGCAAGGTAATCATGCTGGATGCAAATTCCCTAATGAACACTTACTGGGGATTTGATTCTTCTAGCTTGGTCACTGTATGTGTGTTGTTCTTATTCAGGCTATGAATGCTTTATGGTTGCTTCTTTTTTCCCTGCCCGTGAATCTTCTTGCTTCTGCCTTGCCTTGTGTATCTTCTTCTGTTGTATCTCTCCTCTTTTTCCCCTTCTCTCGCTGCAGCCATATGAAGTATTTATAATTGTGTGGATTAGGGTTTAACCTTGCTAAATATTTGGATCCCTTCCTATAATTTAGGAGAGTTAGCTATAATGGTGTCGATTAGGGTTTAACCTTGC
Organism: Lathyrus oleraceus; assembly: GCF_024323335.1. Taxonomy (NCBI): domain Eukaryota; kingdom Viridiplantae; phylum Streptophyta; class Magnoliopsida; order Fabales; family Fabaceae; genus Lathyrus; species Lathyrus oleraceus. Next base: position 270,589,777 of record NC_066583.1, on the reverse strand, counting down.
TAAATATTTGGATCCCTTCCTATAATTTAGGAGAGTTAGCTATAATGGTGTGGATTAGGGTTTAACCTTGCTATCTGTTATTATAAATAAATATTTATTAAATATAAATATTATTATAAATAATGAATAATTTAAATGACTTTTAACAAAATAAAAATTAATTTAAATTTTAGTTACATAATTGAATTAAAATTTAAACCTATTTCTATTTTTACTTTCATCATTTAAAAAAAAATCAAAATTATTCTTACTTATATCAACCAAAATTATTTTATAATTTATGGGCTTTTAAAAAAATGTTACTCTTATAAATAAATTTTATTAAGTAAAAAACGTGAATTACTAAATAAATACTATTTATAAATAATGAATAAATGGAACATGAGTCACTAAATTATAAAAAATAGTTATTATAATTTAATGAGCTTTAACAAATAAAATTAATTTAAAATTTTAATTATACAATTAAAATTCAAATCTATTTTTATTTATCATTAAATTAAAACTATTTTATTTATATATATATAATTTATTTATATCATACAGATAACCAAAATCATTATTATTTTTTATATCTGTATCACATAATAAATAAATTAAAATTTATAATTTATATGAGAATGTATGCTAATGAATGAATGCAAATGTGAAATGAATGCCATGCATGAATCAATTTATCATAAAAATTAACAGGCAAATTTTGGGGTATGACAGCTGCCCCTGTTCAATATTCTTAAACCGAGAGAATTAGAATGGTATGTACACCATTCGTGATCTGGAGGTGGAAGATTATTGAACACTTAGAATGCCCCAAAAATTTGCACTTGTTAATTAAAAGATAGTCTTGATGGAGATGGGCTTAAAGATACCATCCAGAAAGTTTGATGATGAGAGCTTCAGAGTGCGTCGTACATTAGACCATATCTGAAGACATGGGTGTCACACTGGGTCGTAAGCTAGACCGTATAATGAGTCAACCATTAAGTGATATTAGGGTGAGCTGAACCTGATGAGATAAGGATCAGAATGGGTCATACGCTAAACCGTATCTGAGTAGCAGAGTGAGCCGTCCGTTAGGCTGTATCTGGAGAAATAAAGATCAGAATGGATCGTACGCTAGATCGTATCTGAGTAGTAGAATGAGCCGTCCGTTAGGCTGTATCTGGCGATAAAAAGTAGTCGTACGCTAGACTACATTTCAGAATATACCGTATGCTAGGTAGTATCTGATGAGAAGAGCCAGACTGGGTCGTACACTAGACCGTATCTGAGTTGCAGAATGAGCCGTCCATTAGGCTGTATCTGAGGATAAAAGATCAGAATGGATCATACGCTAGATCATATCTGAGTAGCAGAATGAGCCGTCCATTAGGCTGTATCTGATGATAAAAGGGGTAGTCATACGCTAGACTACATTTCAGAATGTACCGTACGCTAGGTAGTATCTTAGGGGATGAATATCCAAATGGGTCGTACGCTAGACCGTATTGGAACAGTTGAAGGAACCATACGTTAGGCTGAATCAGAATGAGTCGTGCGTTAGGCTATATCTGATAATATTTGTATATGTTGTATTTGCAATAAATGTCTGGGATGGGCTTAAAGATGCCATCATTAGGAAGATATCAGAATGCTTGTCAGAATGAATATTCATATGGATTATATCTGAAAGATGTATCTGAATCTTGAATGTAATCGATAAATATATTCGTCTGAATGAATCTTTATTTTGACTGTATCAGGAGGATAATTAACCTGGAAAAAAAAAGAGTTAGCCTCATGCCATGTCATGATGCATGAGATGTTTTATGCTCTTGAAAATAAATGCGAACATTACATGCATGTATATGCTGTGAAATGATGCATGAATGAATTATGCGTCTAAAATTTTTTGCCAGGGGAAAATAAATCCCGATATTCTGGTTGGAGATATTTGTATTGATGACCCTTTCTTAGCTGGGGATATTTGATTTCTGTCTGATGGTAGAAATATTCAACAGAACCTGACTAGGGATAAAAGAGATGACCAGTCTGTCTAGTAGTGCCAATTTCTTCTGGGAATAACTGGTTTTTCTGGGGAATAGGATTTGCAACCGGATTTGTTAGAACGCATGGTTAAACCTTATCCTTGATCCTAAAGTCTTTTAGTAATTGCTATTTCTATTTTATGCATGTATTTTCGGTAAACATCAATCATATTCAAATGCATATATTAATTCAAATTAAATTAATGGACGTTTATGCAAACAAAACGGAGAAAGTAAAACAAAAGTATCTTTTTGAAAATAAAATTGTATTGATTTTGAAAGAGGGCCTATAAACAAGCAATTTTAATACAAGGAGACAAAAATCCTAGTAAGAGGAAATTGTCAAGAAAGCAAAAGAAAAAATAGCTATGAAAAAAAAGTCCTATTGATTTTAATTCTACTACTGCTATTATATCTTCAAGCATCTCATCTCTTGTTGTCGGATAGAAGTGATTGGCTTGTTCAGTCTCTTTGACTTTGGTGAAGCTGACCGAGAACGGGACATAGTCATACGCTTTAATCCCTAATTTTTGCCTGGACCGCCTTTTCAGGTTTTTAGTCCACCAGGATACCCTTTTTTGCCCAAGCCGTCTTTTCAGGTTTTCGACTTGCCGGGTGTACATTTTTATATGTTTATCCCTAATTTTTGCCCGAGCCCTTTTGGTTCGCCGGGATGCCCTTACTTTTGCCTAGATATGTCTGTAGGAGAATTGCCATCCAAGGTGCAGCGGAATTTAAAAATTTCTCCATTTAGTGATCCTTACGAATGGGCATGATCAGTGATAGAATCGTTACCTCTTGTGGCGATTCAAACCTTTGGTGCAGATCTCTTGAAACAACCAAAACCTTGGATACAAATCCACGGGGCGATCACGAACGTTGAACGATGACAACGTCTCTACTCAGTCCACACGAACGGATTCCTTTAATCGCAGTGCTAGCTGTTATGAATGAAGGCCTTGAGTGAGAGAAAGAGGGAAACAAAATTCCAAGTCTCTACTTGAATTTCTGTCTGAGTGGATTGGAGTGACAATGCTTCTACCCAAGGGGTTCTATTTATAGAACCACTTGTGTGGGCTTCAAGCTAAAAAGCCCACTTAAGTGTATTTAGGCCCATATCTTATAATATGCCCAAAATCACTTAAGTATTTGGTACCTTACCATATTTCATCTCCCACTTAAGTGCACTGTACCTTACGGTGTTCCTTAGTTACTCTATCTCTCATCAATCCGTCTTTTGTGTGTGACCCTATAGGTTTTCACGGCGTTGGCAATTATATTAAATCACGCATTTAACATAATAAACAGTGAGCGATATCTAGCAACACATCACTGCTACCCAAGTCACGAAAATGTCATGTGATCTGACAAAACCTCCTGTGATAATAATTATGTGTATAATTACCCCTTTGCCCTTATGTCTGTATTGAACACAAGGTATAGACCGTGTCATCCTTGTCCAGTTCAATATTGGGCCCATAGACATTTATCCTGTTACGCAGGATGGGCAAATTCCATCTAGGACACTCATGTCCCTCAGCATGCTTTGTGGAGTACCCATCAACTGTCTTTATGGTTATCTAGTTACGGACAACGTTGGATCAGCAACAAAGCACTCGACTCTACATCTAGGATCCATAGTGGTTTCAGGTCGAAGAGTGGTATACACTATTATCACCATGAGAATAACTTATGACACTTTGCATAACTTTCTATATAGTATTCTCATAGCGGGTCAATCCGGTATAAATATTACTCCTAATATTCATACCTATGTTTAAGACTTGATAACTCTTTATCCATGATCCATGAGATGTGATCATCAGTCTACAAACATAATAGTCTTAATGCTTTAATGTTATCCCACTTCACACTAAAGCTCGACTACGGATACTTTAAGAATAATGTCCTTATGTTTAATGTGTTCTCATGATTAAGTCACACTTAATACATTAAACGGACTTTCTATTCCAGGGACTTTATTAATCAACCATAATAAAGAAAATGCCTTTAAATAATTCGATACAAGTACCAAAAGTATTGACCTCTAGGGCTTATGTAACACCCTTCTAAAATACCCCAAAGATTTAATTAAAATAATAAAAATATCAATCAGAGTAATTATGCCCTGAAGGGTGTCACACAATCATTTCACACCAATCATCAATATATCCTGTCATGCTCATTTATTCAATCAAAATAGGACACTTTTGCATAATTCGCAGCGGATACAAAATAACAACATTCAAATCATGTACTACATTACATGTAAAGTTGTTCAACAACCAAAAGAAAACATAGTAAAACATCCCATCCCGATGTTACATCTACCAGAGCATGACCCACTAAGGACTACACTAGACTCCCAGGACTAGCTTCTATTCAATCACTGCTCGTTACCTGAAAACATAGTTGTAAGGGTGAGTCCTTCAATCGATATAATAAGCATTATAAAATATCATGTAATGCTAAGTAATATAACACATATCATTACCCTAATCAGATTACACATATTCAGCAACGGCAATATCAACTCATAATCATCACCATCATCATACTCAAACTCAAAACAACCATAAAACACACGTATAATATTGGAATACATCCATTCATATTATACGCCATACATACATATATTATGCAATGAGACTCCATGCATGCGGTACCGACTACTCGTGAACATATAGTTCAACCTCACCGACCAAATCCAGGTACGGCTACCAAGCTCACTAGTCCCACTCATTTGAGACCTAGTGACTCACATCACTAATTCCTCACCATGGGAATTAGCTACCACCCCAAGGGCTATGCTATGCACGCTAAATCACCTAGCATGCAAACATCAACAACAATCCACAATAACTCATCACTAATTCCTCACCATGGGAATTAGCTACCACCATAAAGGCCACAACATGCATGCTAATCACCTAGCAATGCTACATCATCAACAACAATTCAAGAATAGATATATGCTCACACTCTAAGCCATAAAACAGTCTATTCACCAATGCACACATAACTGAGACATTCACAGCATCACGCATACTATCACACATCAGCAGTATTTTATCACATAAGCATATCATATCATGCCAAATAACAACCACAGTATTAGCACACTCTACTAATACCTATACTACTCAAAACAACGGGAAATGATCCCTAATATATCATACATCATCTGCATTACGTTACTCAGCTGAACAGTTAAAAACTGCACAACAACAGCTCAGGAAATCACAATCCTGCCCATACGCGTATTGCCTAACCCCATACGCGTATGGTCCATCTCCTGACAAAATCCCATACGCGTAACACCATCTCATACGCGTATGCTACGCGTACCACTTCTCCATACGCGTACCAACAGAGACCAATCTACGTTCAAAACATCATCTTCCTCATCCATACGCGTATTGCCTAGTGCCATACGCGTACCATGCCATCTCATACGCGTATTGCCTAGTGCCATACGCGTATGACCAGAAACCAGACTTCCAGATCTGCTATGGCTTTCTCTGCTACGAGATCTATCCAATTCAACCTTCCACAGTCCAATTTTTCACAATAATTGTCCATATCATCTAACACGAATCTTACCCTATTCGATTTCACAAAATCTAACATTTTTACATCCAATTCCTACGAATTCCTCTCAATCATAACCCAATTTCGTTCATCCAATATTTCACAATTTCATCATAATCATCCAATTCAGAGATCAATCAATGGTTTATCACTACCCATGACATATTATCCCATAATACCCATTAATCGACGATAAACCCCCCTTACCTGAGTTAATCCGGCAAATCTCTGAGCTTCAAGCTTTTTCCCTCTTCAACCCTTGTTCTCTGGCTCTCTTTGCCCTTTTCCACTTTTCTGTCTCCTTTTTCCTTTTCACGTGAAAAATAAACCCTTTTACTAAATGGGACCTTTTTCTAACTTCCAACTTTTATTCCAATAAAATAATAACCCAATAATAGTAATTCCAATAATATAAAAATTCCAATTATTAATTAAATTAATAAATATATTATTAACTCAATTTAAATAATTATCTTATTTTATCGGGGTGTTACAACTCTCCCCCACTAAAAGAGTTTTCGTCCTCGAAAACATACCTCAAGTGAATAACTCAGGATAAGACTCCTTCATCTGACTCTCAAGTTCCCAAGTTACATTGCCACCTGCTGGTCCTCCTCAAGCTACCTTTACCAAAGCAATCTCTTTACCCCGCAACTGCTTCAACTCTCGATCCTCGATCCTCATAGGTGATGTTTCAACAGTCAGGTTATCTCTCACCTGTACATCATCTACTTGGACCACATGCGACGGATCATGAATGTACCTCCTCAACTGAGACACATGAAAAACCTCATGCAAATTCGCAAGTGACGGCGGTAAAGCGATACGATAGGCTACCTCTCCTATCCTCTCCAAAATCTGATAAGGACCAATAAATCGAGGTGTCAACTTCTTCGACTTCAAAGCTCGACCAACCCCAGTTATCGGAGTAACACGAAGAAACACATGATCTCCCTCTTAGAACTCAAGTGACTTCCTCCTCTTGTCGTGATAACTCTTCTGACGACTCTGAGCAATTCTCATCTTCTCCTGAATCATCTTAATCTTTTCCGTAGTTTGTTGAACAATCTCCGGCCCAACCACAGCACTCTCACCGGATTCATACCAACATAAAGGTGTCCGACATCTCCTACCATACAAAGCTTCAAACGGTGCCATACCAATGCTCGAATGAAAACTATTGTTGTAGGTAAACTCAATCAAAGGTAAGTAACAATCCCAAGCACCTCCCTTTTCCAAAACACAAGCTCTCAAAAGATCCTCTAGTGACTGAATCGTCCTCTTAGTCTGACCATCAGTCTGCGGATGATATGCAGAACTCAATCTCAACTTGGTTCCCAAAGCCCTCTGCAAACCTTCCCAGAACTTCGATGTAAATCTAGGATCTCTGTCCGAAACAATACTCGACGGAATACCATGCAAACTTACAATCTTCTCAATATACAACTCGGCTAATCTCTCTAACGGATAATCCATTCTGATCGGAATGAAATGAGCCGATTTCGTCAATCTATCAACAATCACCCAAATGGCTTCAAAATTCTTAATCGTTCTCGGTAAACCAGAAACAAAATCCATACTGATACTATCCCACTTCCACTCTGGAATAGCCAACGGTTGCATTAGTCCAGACGGCTTCTGATGCTCAATCTTCGACTTCTGACAAGTCAAACAAGAATAAACAAAACTCGCAATTTCTCTTTTCATTCCCGGCCACCAAAATAACTTTTTCAAATCATGATACATCTTCGTAGCCCCAGGATGAATACTCAGGCCACTACGATGTCCTTCCTCAAGAATACTCTTCTTAAGTTCGGTAACATCCGGAATACACACCCGATTACCAAATTTCAAAACACCATTCTCATCCACTCTGAATTCACCACCTTGACCTTGATTCACTAGAGTCAACTTATCAACCAAAAACACATCGGATTTCTGACCTACTCTAATCTCATCCAGAATACTACTTGTTAACTTCAACATTCCCAATTTAACACTATTGTGAGTACTCTCACACACCAAACTCAAGTCTCTAAACTGTTCAATTAAATCCAATTCCTTAACCATTAACATAGACATATGTAATGATTTCTGACTCAGTGCATCAGCCACTACGTTTGCTTTACCCGGATGGTAATTCAAACCAAAGTCATAATCCTTCAGAAACTCTAACCATCTCCTCTGTCTCATATTCAGCTCTTTCTGATCAAACAAATACTTTAAACTTTTATGGTCACTGAAAACCTCAAATCTTGACCCATATAAGTAATGCCTCCATAACTTCAGAACAAATACCACAGCTGCCAACTCTAAATCGTGCGTCGGATAGTTCCTCTCATGAACCCTCAGCTGTCTCGAAGCATAGGCTATAACCTGCTTATTCTGCATCAACACACCACCCAAACCCAACAATGAAGCATCACAGAAAACCTCAAATAGTTCTGACGGACTTGGTAATATCAAAATAGGAGCAGTAGTCAACCTTCTCTTTAACTCTTGGAAACCTTCTTCACATTTTGAGTCCCAAACAAACGCTTGCCCCTTTCTAGTCAACATCGTCAACGGTAACGCCAACTTAGAAAATCCTTCAATGAACTTCCTATAATATCCTGCAAGTCCAAGAAAACTTCTTATCTCAGAAACCGACTTCGGAGCTTCCCACTTAGATACCGCTTCTATCTTAGAAGGATCAACAGCAACACCACCTCTTGAAATCACATGACCAAGAAAGCTAACTTCTTCTAACCAAAATTCACACTTAGACAGTTTAGCAAATAACTTCTTTTCTCGTAGAACTCCTAAAACCACTCTCAAATGTTCAGCATGCTCTTCTTCAGATTTCGAATACACCAAAATGTCATCAATAAACACCACAACAAACTTGTCTAGGTACGGATGGAAAATCCTATTCATATACTCCATAAATACTCCAGGCGCATTAGTCACACCAAAAGGCATTACAGAATACTCATAATGTCCATACCTTGTTCTGAAAGCAATCTTCTGAATATCCTCAGTTTTCACACGTATCTGATGATAACCCGATCTCAAATCTATTTTGCTGAACACACTCGCACCAACCAACTGATCCATCAAATCATCAATCCTCGGCAAAGGATACCGATTCTTGATCGTTACTTTATTCAGTTGTCTGTAGTCCACACACAACCTCATAGTACCTTCTTTCTTCTTAACTAATAACACTGGTGCACCCCACGGTGACACACTCGGACGAATAAATTTCTTATCCAACAGATCTTCCAACTGACTCTTCAATTCAGTTAACTCAACAGCAGACATACGGTACGGAGCCATCGACATCGGCCTAGTACCAGGTACCAAATCAATCGAGAACTCAACCTCACGCTCTGGCGGTAATTCATTCATTTCTTCCGGAAACACATCAGGAAAATCACACACCACAGCTAGATCGCAAATCACCAGTTTATCTTTAGCCTCCAAAGTCGCTAACAGCATAAACAACTCTGCCCCATCTGCTACTGCCTCATTCACCTGCCTCGCTGATAGAAACAAACCCTTTCCTTCCTCAATCTCAGGAAAGATCACAGTCTTATCAAAACAGTTGATAGAAACTCGGTTAAACACCAACCAGTTCATACCCAAGATAACATCGATCTGCACTAGTGGAAGACACACTAGGTCCACTCCAAAGTCTCTACCAAAAATACTCAAAGGGCAATTTAAACAAACTGAAGTAGTAGTCACTGAACCCTTCGCAGGAGTATCAATCACCATACTTCCAAGCATCTCAGATATCTCTAACTTAAGTTTCACAGCATAATCCAAAGATATAAAGGAATGAGTCGCACCTGTGTCAATAATAGCTACAAGAGGAAAGCCATTAATATAACACGTACCTCGGATCAACCGATCATCTGCAGCAGTCTCAGAACCCGATAAAGCAAAGACCTTGCCTCCCGACTGATTCTCTTTCTTCGGCTTAGGACACTGCGGACTGATATGACCCACCTCTCCACAGTTGAAACAAGTCATAGTCTTCAACCGACACTCTGCAGCCAAGTGACCACCCTTGCCACACTTGAAACACTTCTTCTCAGCACTGGTACACTCATGGAAACGATGTCCAGCCTGACCACATCTGTAACACTTGGCAGGGGCACTGGAGTCTCCCCCACTAGGCCTCTTCATCCCACTCTGTCTCTGGAAACCTTTGCCAGCTGCATACGGTTTCCCACGATCAGTCTGATTCTTGCCTTTCCTATCAACCCTTTGCTGATAGCTCTCTGCTCTAGCCTTGGAATCCTGTTCAAAAATCCTGCAACAGTCAACCAAATCAGAAAACACTCTCATCCGCTGATACCCAATAGCCTGCTTGATCTCGGGACGCAACCCGTTCTCAAACTTCACACATTTCGAAAATTCCCCAGTAGCCTCGTTATAGGGAGTATAATACTTTGACAACTCTGTGAACTTAGCAGCATACTCAGTAACAGACCTGTTACCCTGTTTCAATTCCAAGAATTCTATCTCTTTCTTTCCTCTGACATCCTCTGGAAAATACTTCCTCAGGAATCTCTCTCTGAACACTGCCCAAGTAATCTCAGCATTCCCAGCAGATTCCAACTCAGTGCGGGTAGCAACCCACCAATCATCTGCTTCCTCTGACAGCATATGCGTACCGAACCTGACCTTCTGGTTATCGGCACACTCAGTCACTCGGAAGATCCTCTCGATCTCCTTCAACCACTTCTGAGCACCATCTGGATCGTATGCTCCCTTGAACATTGGAGGATTGTTCTTCTGGAACTCACTCAGTTGACGAGCAGCTCCCATTCCCACAACATTCGGATTTCCCCCAAGTACTCCAGCTAGCATACCCAGAGCCTCAGCAATTGCAGCATCATCTCTACCTCTTCCAGCCATCTCTATTCTGAAAACCCAACAAGCTAAACAATAAGTATTGATAGGGTTACACAACACCTATCCCGTACAGGGAAAACAGAATAATTACGACTCGACTCGACCGACGAAGCTCTGATACCACTAATGTAACACCCTTCTAAAATACCCCAAAGATTTAATTAAAATAATAAAAATATCAATCAGAGTAATTATGCCCTGAAGGGTGTCACACAATCATTTCACACCAATCATCAATATATCCTGTCATGCTCATTTATTCAATCAAAATAGGACACTTTTGCATAATTCGCAGCGGATACAAAATAACAACATTCAAATCATGTACTACATTACATGTAAAGTTGTTCAACAACCAAAAGAAAACATAGTAAAACATCCCATCCCGATGTTACATCTACCAGAGCATGACCCACTAAGGACTACACTAGACTCCCAGGACTAGCTTCTATTCAATCACTGCTCGTTACCTGAAAACATAGTTGTAAGGGTGAGTCCTTCAATCGATATAATAAGCATTATAAAATATCATGTAATGCTAAGTAATATAACACATATCATTACCCTAATCAGATTACACATATTCAGCAACGGCAATATCAACTCATAATCATCACCATCATCATACTCAAACTCAAAACAACCATAAAACACACGTATAATATTGGAATACATCCATTCATATTATACGCCATACATACATATATTATGCAATGAGACTCCATGCATGCGGTACCGACTACTCGTGAACATATAGTTCAACCTCACCGACCAAATCCAGGTACGGCTACCAAGCTCACTAGTCCCACTCATTTGAGACCTAGTGACTCACATCACTAATTCCTCACCATGGGAATTAGCTACCACCCCAAGGGCTATGCTATGCACGCTAAATCACCTAGCATGCAAACATCAACAACAATCCACAATAACTCATCACTAATTCCTCACCATGGGAATTAGCTACCACCATAAAGGCCACAACATGCATGCTAATCACCTAGCAATGCTACATCATCAACAACAATTCAAGAATAGATATATGCTCACACTCTAAGCCATAAAACAGTCTATTCACCAATGCACACATAACTGATACATTCACAGCATCACGCATACTATCACACATCAGCAGTATTTTATCACATAAGCATATCATATCATGCCAAATAACAACCACAGTATTAGCACACTCTACTAATACCTATACTACTCAAAACAACGGGAAATGATCCCTAATATATCATACATCATCTGCATTACGTTACTCAGCTGAACAGTTAAAAACTGCACAACAACAGCTCAGGAAAATCACAATCCTGCCCATACGCGTATTGCCTAACCCCATACGCGTATGGTCCATCTCCTGACAAAATCCCATACGCGTAACACCATCTCATACGCGTATGCTACGCGTACCACTTCTCCATACGCGTACCAACAGAGACCAATCTACGTTCAAAACATCATCTTCCTCATCCATACGCGTATTGCCTAGTGCCATACGCGTACCATGCCATCTCATACGCGTATTGCCTAGTGCCATACGCGTATGACCAGAAACCAGACTTCCAGATCTGCTATGGCTTTCTCTGCTACGAGATCTATCCAATTCAACCTTCCAGAGTCCAATTTTTCACAATAATTGTCCATATCATCTAACACGAATCATACCCTATTCGATTTCACAAAATCTAACATTTTTACATCCAATTCCTACGAATTCCTCTCAATCATAACCCAATTTCGTTCATCCAATATTTCACAATTTCATCATAATCATCCAATTCAGAGATCAATCAATGGTTTATCACTACCCATGACATATTATCCCATAATACCCATTAATCGACGATAAACCCCCCTTACCTGAGTTAATCCGGCAAATCTCTGAGCTTCAAGCTTTTTCCCTCTTCAACCCTTGTTCTCTGGCTCTCTTTGCCCTTTTCCACTTTTCTGTCTCCTTTTTCCTTTTCACGTGAAAAATAAACCCTTTTACTAAATGGGACCTTTTTCTAACTTCCAACTTTTATTCCAATAAAATAATAACCCAATAATAGTAATTCCAATAATATAAAAATTCCAATTATTTAATTAAATTAATAAATATATTATTAACTCAATTTAAATAATTATCTTATTTTATCGGGGTGTTACAACTCTCCCCCACTAAAAGAGTTTTCGTCCTCGAAAACATACCTCAAGTGAATAACTCAGGATAAGACTCCTTCATCTGACTCTCAAGTTCCCAAGTTACATTGCCACCTGCTGGTCCTCCTCAAGCTACCTTTACCAAAGCAATCTCTTTACCCCGCAACTGCTTCAACTCTCGATCCTCGATCCTCATAGGTGATGTTTCAACAATCAGGTTATCTCTCACCTGTACATCATCTACTTGGACCACATGCGACGGATCATGAATGTACCTCCTCAACTGAGACACATGAAAAACCTCATGCAAATTCGCAAGTGACGGCGGTAAAGCGATACGATAGGCTACCTCTCTTATCCTCTCCAAAATCTGATAAGGACCAATAAATCGAGGTGTCAACTTCTTCGACTTCAAAGCTCGACCAACCCCAGTTATCGGAGTAACACGAAGAAACACATGATCTCCCTCTTAGAACTCAAGTGACTTCCTCCTCTTGTCGTGATAACTCTTCTGACGACTCTGAGCAATTCTCATCTTCTCCTGAATCATCTTAATCTTTTCCGTAGTTTGTTGAACAATCTCCGGCCCAACCACAGCACTCTCACCGGATTCATACCAACATAAAGGTGTCCGACATCTCCTACCATACAAAGCTTCAAACGGTGCCATACCAATGCTCGAATGAAAACTATTGTTGTAGGTAAACTCAATCAAAGGTAAGTAACAATCCCAAGCACCTCCCTTTTCCAAAACACAAGCTCTCAAAAGATCCTCTAGTGACTGAATCGTCCTCTTAGTCTGACCATCAGTCTGCGGATGATATGCAGAACTCAATCTCAACTTGGTTCCCAAAGCCCTCTGCAAACCTTCCCAGAACTTCGATGTAAATCTAGGATCTCTGTCCGAAACAATACTCGACGGAATACCATGCAAACTTACAATCTTCTCAATATACAACTCGGCTAATCTCTATAACGGATAATCCATTCTGATCGGAATGAAATGAGCCGATTTCGTCAATCTATCAACAATCACCCAAATGGCTTCAAAATTCTTAATCGTTCTCGGTAAACCAGAAACAAAATCCATACTGATACTATCCCACTTCCACTCTGGAATAGCCAACGGTTGCATTAGTCCAGACGGCTTCTGATGCTCAATCTTCGACTTCTGACAAGTCAAACAAGAATAAACAAAACTCGCAATTTCTCTTTTCATTCCCGGCCACCAAAATAACTTTTTCAAATCATGATACATCTTCGTAGCCCCAGGATGAATACTCAGGCCACTACGATGTCCTTCCTCAAGAATACTCTTCTTAAGTTCGGTAACATCCGGAATACACACCCGATTACCAAATTTCAAAACACCATTCTCATCCACTCTGAATTCACCACCTTGACCTTGATTCACTAGAGTCAACTTATCAACCAAAAACACATCGGATTTCTGACCTACTCTAATCTCATCCAGAATACTACTTGTTAACTTCAACATTCCCAATTTAACACTATTGTGAGTACTCTCACACACCAAACTCAAGTCTCTAAACTGTTCAATTAAATCCAATTCCTTAACCATTAACATAGACATATGTAATGATTTCTGACTCAGTGCATCATCCACTACGTTTGCTTTACCCGGATGGTAATTCAAACCAAAGTCATAATCCTTCAGAAACTCTAACCATCTTCTCTGTCTCATATTCAGCTCTTTCTGATCAAACAAATACTTTAAACTTTTATGGTCACTGAAAACCTCAAATCTTGACCCATATAAGTAATGCCTCCATAACTTCAGAACAAATACCACAGCTGCCAACTCTAAATCGTGCGTCGGATAGTTCCTCTCATGAACCCTCAGCTGTCTCGAAGCATAGGCTATAACCTGCTTATTCTGCATCAACACACCACCCAAACCCAACAATGAAGCATCACAGAAAACCTCAAATAGTTCTGACGGACTTGGTAATATCAAAATAGGAGCAGTAGTCAACCTTCTCTTTAACTCTTGGAAACCTTCTTCACATTTTGAGTCCCAAACAAACGCTTGCCCCTTTCTAGTCAACATCGTCAACGGTAACGCCAACTTAGAAAATCCTTCAATGAACTTCCTATAATATCCTGCAAGTCCAAGAAAACTTCTTATCTCAGAAACCGACTTCGGAGCTTCCCACTTAGATACCGCTTCTATCTTAGAAGGATCAACAGCAACACCACCTCTTGAAATCACATGACCAAGAAAGCTAACTTCTTCTAACCAAAATTCACACTTAGACAGTTTAGCAAATAACTTCTTTTCTCGTAGAACTCCTAAAACCACTCTCAAATGTTCAGCATGCTCTTCTTCAGATTTCGAATACACCAAAATGTCATCAATAAACACCACAACAAACTTGTCTAGGTACGGATGGAAAATCCTATTCATATACTCCATAAATACTCCAGGCGCATTAGTCACACCAAAAGGCATTACAGAATACTCATAATGTCCATACCTTGTTCTGAAAGCAATCTTCTGAATATCCTCAGTTTTCACACGTATTTGATGATAACCCGATCTCAAATCTATTTTGCTGAACACACTCGCACCAACCAACTGATCCATCAAATCATCAATCCTCGGCAAAGGATACCGATTCTTGATCGTTACTTTATTCAGTTGTCTGTAGTCCACACACAACCTCATAGTACCTTCTTTCTTCTTAACTAATAACACTGGTGCACCCCACGGTGACACACTCGGACGAATAAATTTCTTATCCAACAGATCTTCCAACTGACTCTTCAATTCAGTTAACTCAACAGCAGACATACGGTACGGAGCCATCGACATCGGCCTAGTACCAGGTACCAAATCAATCGAGAACTCAACCTCACGCTCTGCCGGTAATTCATTCATTTCTTCCGGAAACACATCAGGAAAATCACACACCACAGCTAGATCGCAAATCACCAGTTTATCTTTAGCCTCCAAAGTCGCTAACAGCATAAACAACTCTGCCCCATCTGCTACTGCCTCATTCACCTGCCTCGCTGATAGAAACAAACCCTTTCCTTCCTCAATCTCAGGAAAGATCACAGTCTTATCAAAACAGTTGATAGAAACTCGGTTAAACACCAACCAGTTCATACCCAAGATAACATCGATCTGCACTAGTGGAAGACACACTAGGTCCACTCCAAAGTCTCTACCAAAAATACTCAAAGGGCAATTTAAACAAACTGAAGTAGTAGTCACTGAACCCTTCGCAGGAGTATCAATCACCATACTTCCAAGCATCTCAGATATCTCTAACTTAAGTTTCACAGCATAATCCAAAGATATAAAGGAATGAGTCGCACCTGTGTCAATAATAGCTACAAGAGGAAAGCCATTAATATAACACGTACCTCGGATCAACCGATCATCTGCAGCAGTCTCAGAACCCGATAAAGCAAAGACCTTGCCTCCCGACTGATTCTCTTTCTTCGGCTTAGGACACTGCGGACTGATATGACCCACCTCTCCACAGTTGAAACAAGTCATAGTCTTCAACCGACACTCTGCAGCCAAGTGACCACCCTTGCCACACTTGAAACACTTCTTCTCAGCACTGGTACACTCATGGAAACGATGTCCAGCCTGACCACATCTGTAACACTTGGCAGGGGCACTGGAGTCTCCCCCACTAGGCCTCTTCATCCCACTCTGTCTCTGGAAACCTTTGCCAGCTGCATACGGTTTCCCACGATCAGTCTGATTCTTGCCTTTCCTATCAACCCTTTGCTGATAGCTCTCTGCTCTAGCCTTGGAATCCTGTTCAAAAATCCTGCAACAGTCAACCAAATCAGAAAACACTCTCATCCGCTGATACCCAATAGCCTGCTTGATCTCGGGACGCAACCCGTTCTCAAACTTCACACATTTCGAAAATTCCCCAGTAGCCTCGTTATAGGGAGTATAATACTTTGACAACTCTGTGAACTTAGCAGCATACTCAGTAACAGACCTGTTACCCTGTTTCAATTCCAAGAATTCTATCTCTTTCTTTCCTCTGACATCCTCTGGAAAATACTTCCTCAGGAATCTCTCTCTGAACACTGCCCAAGTAATCTCAGCATTCCCAGCAGATTCCAACTCAGTGCGGGTAGCAACCCACCAATCATCTGCTTCCTCTGACAGCATATGCGTACCGAACCTGACCTTCTGGTTATCGGCACACTCAGTCACTCGGAAGATCCTCTCGATCTCCTTCAACCACTTCTGAGCACCATCTGGATCGTATGCTCCCTTGAACATTGGAGGATTGTTCTTCTGGAACTCACTCAGTTGACGAGCAGCTCCCATTCCCACAACATTCGGATTTCCCCCAAGTACTCCAGCTAGCATACCCAGAGCCTCAGCAATTGCAGCATCATCTCTACCTCTTCCAGCCATCTCTATTCTGAAAACCCAACAAGCTAAACAATAAGTATTGATAGGGTTACACAACACCTATCCCGTACAGGGAAAACAGAATAATTACGACTCGACTCGACCGACGAAGCTCTGATACCACTAATGTAACACCCTTCTAAAATACCCCAAAGATTTAATTAAAATAATAAAAATATCAATCAGAGTAATTATGCCCTGAAGGGTGTCACACAATCATTTCACACCAATCATCAATATATCCTGTCATGCTCATTTATTCAATCAAAATAGGACACTTTTGCATAATTCGCAGCGGATACAAAATAACAACATTCAAATCATGTACTACATTACATGTAAAGTTGTTCAACAACCAAAAGAAAACATAGTAAAACATCCCATCCCGATGTTACATCTACCAGAGCATGACCCACTAAGGACTACACTAGACTCCCAGGACTAGCTTCTATTCAATCACTGCTCGTTACCTGAAAACATAGTTGTAAGGGTGAGTCCTTCAATCGATATAATAAGCATTATAAAATATCATGTAATGCTAAGTAATATAACACATATCATTACCCTAATCAGATTACACATATTCAGCAACGGCAATATCAACTCATAATCATCACCATCATCATACTCAAACTCAAAACAACCATAAAACACACGTATAATATTGGAATACATCCATTCATATTATACGCCATACATACATATATTATGCAATGAGACTCCATGCATGCGGTACCGACTACTCGTGAACATATAGTTCAACCTCACCGACCAAATCCAGGTACGACTACCAAGCTCACTAGTCCCACTCATTTGAGACCTAGTGACTCACATCACTAATTCCTCACCATGGGAATTAGCTACCACCCCAAGGGCTATGCTATGCACGCTAAATCACCTAGCATGCAAACATCAACAACAATCCACAATAACTCATCACTAATTCCTCACCATGGGAATTAGCTACCACCATAAAGGTCACAACATGCATGCTAATCACCTAGCAATGCTACATCATCAACAACAATTCAAGAATAGATATATGCTCACACTCTAAGCCATAAAACAGTCTATTCACCAATGCACACATAACTGATACATTCACAGCATCACGCATACTATCACACATCAGCAGTATTTTATCACATAAGCATATCATATCATGCCAAATAACAACCACAGTATTAGCACACTCTACTAATACCTATACTACTCAAAACAATGGGAAATGATCCCTAATATATCATACATCATCTGCATTACGTTACTCAGCTGAACAGTTAAAAACTGCACAACAACAGCTCAGGAAAATCACAATCCTGCCCATACGCATATTGCCTAACCCCATACGCGTATGGTCCATCTCCTGACAAAATCCCATACGCGTAACACCATCTCATACGCGTATGCTACGCGTACCACTTCTCCATACGCGTACCAACAGAGACCAATCTACGTTCAAAACATCATCTTCCTCATCCATACGCGTATTGCCTAGTGCCATACGCGTACCATGCCATCTCATACGCGTATTGCCTAGTGCCATACACGTATGACCAGAAACCAGACTTCCAGATCTGCTATGGCTTTCTCTGCTACGAGATCTATCCAATTCAACCTTCCACAGTCCAATTTTTCACAATAATTGTCCATATCATCTAACACGAATCATACCCTATTCGATTTCACAAAATCTAACATTTTTACATCCAATTCCTACGAATTCCTCTCAATCATAACCCAATTTCGTTCATCCAATATTTCACAATTTCATCATAATCATCCAATTCAGAGATCAATCAATGGTTTATCACTACCCATGACATATTATCCCATAATACCCATTAATCGACGATAAACCCCCCTTACCTGAGTTAATCCGGCAAATCTCTGAGCTTCAAGCTTTTCCCTCTTCAACCCTTGTTCTCTGGCTCTCTTTGCCCTTTTCCACTTTTCTGTCTCCTTTTTCCTTTTCACGTGAAAAATAAACCCTTTTACTAAATGGGACCTTTTTCTAACTTCCAACTTTTATTCCAATAAAATAATAACCCAATAATAGTAATTCCAATAATATAAAAATTCCAATTATTTAATTAAATTAATAAATATATTATTAACTCAATTTAAATAATTATCTTATTTTATCGGGGTGTTACAGCTTACACCAACAATGTCGACCTAGCGGGTCTCTTTTATGCGTAGTATTTTTTAACTATGTCCGCGTTCACGGGATGCGGGAAATCTTCGCCATCCATTGTAGCAAGCATCATGGCTCCACCAGAGAATACCTTCTTAACTACAAATGGCCCTTCGTATATGGGAGTCCATTTGCCTCTAGGATCACCTTGTGGTAGAATGATACACTTTATCACCAAGTCGCCAATTTGATACACCTGTCTCTTGACTTTTTTATTAAATGCCTGGGTCATGCGCTTCTGATATATCTGTCCATGACAAACAACCGCAAGTCTTTTTTCATCAATCAAATTTATCTGATCGAGTCGAGTCTGAATCCATTCATCTTCATCTAAGCCTGCATCTTTCATAATTCTTAGAGAGGGAATCTGAACTTCCACTGGTAAAACGACTTCCATTCTGTAGACTAAAGAGAAAGGAGTTGCCCCTGTCGAAGTGCGTGCTAAAGTGCGATAACCATGAAGAGCAAATGGTAACATCTCATGCCAGTCTTTGTATGTTACTGTCATCTTTTGTATAATCTTCTTAATATTCTTATTAGAAGCTTCTACGGCGCCATTCATCTTTGGCCGGTACGGAGAAGAGTTATGGTGTTTTATTTTGAACTGCGTGCAGAGTTCAGTAATCATCTTGTTGTTCAAATTAGTACCATTATCAGTGATAACTCTTTCAGGGATGCCATACCGACAAATAAGACTATTCTTGATGAACCGTGCCACCACGTTCTTGGTGACAGAAGCAAATGAGGCTGCCTCTACCCACTTCGTAAAGTAATCAATAGCAACAAGAATGAAACGATGTCCATTAGAAGCAGTAGGTTTAATCTCTCCAATCATATCAATGCCCCACATTGCAAAGGGCCAAGGGGCTGTCAACACGTTCAATGGAGCAGGAGGTACATGTACTTTGTCCGCATAGATCTGGCACTTGTGACAAGTTCTGGAGTGATGGTGGCAATCAGCTTCCATGGTAGACCAATAATACCCTGATCTCAGAATCTTCTTGGCCATCGTATGTCCACTAGAATGAGTCCCAAAAATACCGTCATGCATGTCTTCCATAATCTTTTCTGCTTCCTTTTTATCCACACAGCGAAGCAAAGTCGAATCATGATTACGTTTGTATAATACTCCATTACTCAAAAAGAATTTAGCGGAGAACTTCCTCAGAAATTTTCTGTCATTGATGGATGCCCCTTCAGGGTATTCCTGAGTTTCTAAATATCTTTTTACTTCGTGGGACCAAGGTTTCTCTTCTACTTCATCAGCATTAAGTTCATAACAATATGTTGGTTCATCTAATCGTTCAATGGTGATCATGGGAGCTTCATTGTCCCATCTGACTCTGAACATAGATGACATGGTAGCCAATGCGTCTGCCAACTGATTCTCTTCTCGTGGAATATGTTCGAATGTAATATCTTCAAAGTATGGGATTAATGTCAACACCCGCTCTCGATAAGGGATGAGATTCGGATGTTTAGTGTCCCATTGTCCTTTGATCTGACTGATTACTAAGGCCGAGTCTCCGTACACACTCAAAAACTTGATTCTCAGGTTTATAGCAGCTCTGAGTCCCAAAATACATGCTTCATACTCAGCCATATTATTGGTACAATCAAAACATAGTCTAGCAGTGAAAGGCATATGGCAACCCTTGGGAGAAATAATTACAACACCAACACCATTGCCCAATGCATTAGAAGATCCATCAAAAACCATAGTCCATCGGGATCCCAGTTCGGGTCCTTCATCCGGTCCAGGTTCTTCATAATCAGTAACAAGCATAACATCCTCATCAGGGAACTCAAAATTCATAGATTGGTAATCATCAACTGCTTGATGAGCCAAATGATCAGCTAACACGCTTCCTTTGATTGCTTTCCGGGTAGTATACTGGATATCATACTCTGTTAAAATCATCTGCCATCTTGCTATTCTTCCGGAGAGAGCAGGTTTCTCAAATATATATTTGATAGGATCCATCTTAGAAATCAATAAAGTGGTATGATTCAACATATACTGTCTTAGTCGGCGAGCAGCCCAAGCCAAAGCACAACAAGTTTTCTCAAGCAGTGAGTATCTTGTTTCACAGTCGGTAAACTTTTTGCTAAGGTAGTATATTGCATGCTCTTTTCGACCAGACTCGTCATGTTGCCCCAGCACAGACCCCATTGAATTTTCTAACACGGTCAACTACATGATTAGAGGTCTTCCTTCAACTGGTGGCATCAGAATTGGAGGTTCTTGGAGATACTTCTTGATTTTGTCAAAAGCTTCTTGACATTCATCATTCCATATTATCTCTTGATTTTTCCTCAGTAATTTGAAGATGGGTTTGCAAGTAGCAGTCAAATGGGAGATAAATCAGGCAATGTAATTCAAGCGTCCCAAGAAACCTCTGACTTCTTTATCTGTACGGGGAACTGGCATTTCTTGAATAACTCTCACCTTAGCCAGGCCAACCTCAATTCCTTTACCACTGACAATAAAGCCTAAGAGTTTACCGGATCTTACTCCAAAGGTGCATTTGTTCGGGTTCAATCTCAACTTGTATTTCTTCAACCTCTCAAACAGTTTGTATAAATGATCGATATGTTCTTCTTCAGTATGAGATCTGGCTATCATGTCATCCACATATACCTCTATTTCATGATGGATCATATCATGGAACAAAACCACCATAGCACGCTGGTATGTTGCCCCTGCATTCTTTAAACCGAATGGCATTACTTTGTAACAGAAAGTGCCCCATTGCGTCACAAACGTAGTTTTCTCCATGTCTTCAGGGGCCATCTTAATCTGGTTATAAACTGAGAATCCATCCATGAATGAGAATACCTTGTGTTGAGCGGTGTTATCTACCAGAACATCAATGTGCGGAAGTGGAAAGTCATCTTTGGGACTTGCTTTATTCAAATCTCTATAATCTACACACATTCGCACCTTACCATCCTTCTTTGGCACTAATACCACATTAGCAACCCATTGAGAAAAAGAAGTAATAGCTAGAAAACCTGCATTAAATTGTTTCATAACCTTGGCTTTGATTTTCTCAGACATTTCAGGACGCATGCGACGAACCTTTTGCTTAACAAGATGACAATTTTCCTTCATCGGCAAACGATATACTACTATATCAGTATCCAGTCCTGGCATGTCTTCATAAGACCAAGCAAAAATCTCTACATAGTCATGTAACATCTGAATCAATCTTTCTTTGACACTGTTTTCCAATCCTGCTCCTATTTTGACTTCCTTCTTGTCTACTTCAGTACCCAGATTTACAATTTCAATTGATTCCTCATGCGGCTGTATAGTCTTTTCTTCTTGCAGTAACAGTCTGGCAAGCTCTCCAGGCACTTCGCAATCTTCCTTACTTCCATCCTCGGCTTGGTAGATCGGATTTTTAAAGCCATAATTAACAGTAGCAGAATTATTATCAACAGGATCCATAGTGGATATGGATCTGCAATTTGTTACGTGAGTGTGTGTAAGAAAACATAGCTTATTTGAAAGATGACAGGAAAGATAAAGAGCGCAATATTTGAATGCAAAAAGTCCATTGATTTATTGAATGTGAATATGCTTATGAAAATGACAAAACCCTTAACAAATTAGCTATTGTGCCCCGGGCATAGACACAATGCTTTAAGAAGTTCAATTGTTCATAATAAAAATTACAAAATTTGAAACACTAAAATAAGCAATAACAATTACTCCTGACTAAAGGAAATCGGGATAGTGTCTTCAGCCTTCCAATTATTGAGTCCGTCACCAATTGTTGGGAAAATCCAGCCATCCAAGTCGCAATCGCTATCAGCATCTTCTACAGCATTAATCTGATCTTTGACTATCTTTTCAGAGCTAAACCCCAGGCCAAATTTATCAGACTTGTACGATACATCGATCAATTGACCCCAGCCAGTACGACCACCATCTTCAACCATGGCTTGAGCATCTTTCAGAGAAATCATAGCAGGAGGAGCACGAATAACCTTGGGCACACGGGAAGTTGGCTTAAGGACAAGACTGGTCGGAGGAACTACTTCAAATGACTGAGAAGGAGTCTCAAAGAATTCACCATTCATCTCGACGTATCTGAAGGTATGCACACTACTGACAATATACTCTTCTTCTCCACACATAGTGACAATCTTGCCCTCTATTGGATACCTCAGCTTTTGATGGAGAGACGAAGCTACAACACTTGCCCCATGGATCCAAGGGCGTCCCAGCAAGCAGGAATAGGCTGGACGAATGTTCATTACGTAACAGGTAGTGTTGAAGACTTGAGGTCCTATCTTGATAGGGAGAACCACTTCACCACGGACAACACTCTTCGCACCATCGTAAGCACGCACCACAACGTCACTAGGTTTCAGTTCAATGCTTTTACAGTCAAGCTTATCGAGCACAGCTTTCGGTAGCACATTCAAAGAAGAGCCATTGTCGATCAACACATGAGACAAGGTGATCCCCTTACACTCAATGGAGATATGCAAAGCTTTATTGTGATTCTTTCCTGCTGGTGTCAGGTCAGCATCAGAAAAGCCTATGCCATTATCAACAACCAAGTTAGCAACATAATTTTCTAACTGATCGACAGATGTCTCCTGAGGTACATGAGCGGTCTTCAAGAATTTTATCAACGCATTGGCATGAGATTCAGAAGATAACAACAAGGATAACATCAAAATTTTAGACGGAGTATGCCCCAACTGTTCTACCACATCAAAATCACTCTTACGGATGATTTTCAGCATTTCTTCCATTTCCTGCTTGGCAACATCTTCGGTAGTAACTTCGACTGGTGTCTTTGACTGAGACGGATTGATTACTGGTCCCTTTCCTCGGGTTTGAGGGGCGGGAGGTGAGATTTCTGGAGAGAAGATCCTTCCACTTTGAGTAATTTTACTAGTCCCAACAATGTCAACATCATTAGGATTAGCAGAATTATCATCTTGCTTTATGCCGTGGATGTAAACATCACCTCCATAATTCCACGAAATGGCTTTGCTTGAGGAATACGGTACTGGGCCAGGTGCAGTAATAGTTAGGGGAGCTACCTTGGGCTCAGCAGTAATCTTCGCAGGCACTCTAGTAGCGGTAATCTTCACTGGAACTTTGGACCTAGCAATCACAGATATTTCTTCAATAGGGTTTTCCACCTTAGGAATCTTTTCAAAGAGAATTGTACGATCATCCATCAGCCGTTGAATACCATTCCTTAACTTCAAGCAATCACTAGGTCGGAGTATACAAAGATCGCAATTTTCAGCACAACCTGGAAATAAACCAGCTTGCAATAAATTCTTCTTGATGATCAGGAGAGGAGATGCTAAGTCAGCTACATTAGTAACGTGAGAATTGTCATCCACAGCATTAACAGTCTTGTCATGATTAGGCATAGGAGCAGTGATGACATTAGGAGTCTCCGGAGGATCAAATTCAATTTCTCCAACGTCGATCATATCCTGAATCTTATTCTTCAACAACCAACAATCGTTTGTATCATGCCCGGGGCTATCGGAGTGATATGCACACCTGGCATTGGGATTATAATGAGGAGAAGTAGTGTTGGGATTTGCAGGAGGATCTCTGAGGGTAATTAAATTTTCTTTTAGCATACCCTGTCATGCTTGTGTTAAAGTCATATTGATCTTGGTAAACTGCCTTCTTGGCCTGTCTTGTCTGTGTTGGAAGTTTTGAGATGGCGGTGCTGCAATCGTAACTGCTCCAACAGTATGGTCACGATTTTTCTTGTTATGACCCCTTTGACCGTACACAACATTTGATTCATTCTTCCCCTGATAGGACTTTTTGGTGCTTGCAGAGGTAGCCGCCTGTATCTTTCCACTTCGAATGCCGCTTTCAACACGTTCACCCGTCAATATAAGTTCAGTGAAACCCAATGAGGAACTTCCCAATAGATGGCTGTAGAATGGGCCAGTCAGTGTACCCATGAACATGTCCACTAATTCTCGATCAGTCATAGGGGATTTGACTCTGCCAGCCAAGTCTCTCCATTTTTGAGCATATTCTTTGAAGCTTTCTTTAGAGCCCATAGTCATATTCTGCAGCTGTAGCCGAGTAGGCGCTAATTCAAAATTATACTGGTAGTGCTTGTAGAAAGCTGTCGCTAAATCAGTCTAGGTGCGGATGTTAGAGCTCTCGAGCTGATAATACCACTCTAACTGTGTGCCAGACAGACTCTCTTGGAAGAAATGGATCCATAGCTTCCTATCAGTGGTATACGGCTGGATCTTTCTCACATAAGCTCTCAGATGCATCTGAGGACAAGACGCACCATCATACTTAGTGAAAGCGGGGACCTTGAATTTGCGAGGAATGACCATATCAGAGACCAGACCTAAGCTTTCGAAATCCAGACCGGGCGCCTTCTGACCCTCCATAGCTAGCATACGTTCTTCCAGCAACTTATACTTATCATCTTTCGGAGAGTACTGTTCATTTTCATAATTTTCATAGTCGTCCTCAGGGTTGAAGGGATCAGCATTCTCATCTTCCGAATCATTTTCTGGCTCATCTTCTTGATCCTTCGAAATTCCAATCTTGACTCTTGGAGCCTGTCCTTTAAGCCTTCTTCCCGGGTTAATGTAACTCACAGATTTCTTGTCTTTCTTCTTCTCGAGCAATAGAGTCTTCAGTTCCTCCTGCCCCTTGGATAAGTTCATGATCATCTCCTGGAATTGAGCATTCTGAGCCTGGAGATCCTTGACAGTTTGTTCGAGGGCCATTTTTCTGTTTGAGAGGAAGACCGTGAGAACATTGATCCTTTAGAGTACCTGTTATGCAATGTTATGTTATGCTATGCAATGTATGAAATGTTTTCAAGGACTTTTGGAATTTAACTTTGCGTAAACCACCAAAAAGGGGAACTTTTATTAATAATTTCTTTAATCAATGTTCATTACAAGAAAAAATGAAAGCTCAAGTCTCTCAGGGACGACTTCTTTTTGGGCGGAGATATGCATTGAGACTTCGTTCCTCATTAAGCTGGCTGGTGAGCTCTAATACTTTCTTCCCTTCAGCACAGAACTGAGCTTCAAAAGTATCCCTTTCCTCTCTCAACTGGATCCAAGATTTCTTCAATTCTTCAACATTGGTAGGCATATCTGGATAAGGAATGATCTGAGGGGTACCTCCTTCAAATTTTGGTTCAACAATCAGAGGTCCGATTGCAAGATATGGCATGATAAGCTCACAAGCTCTGGCGCGTACCCATCTGAGATAAGGTTCCATAGGAATAGAGTTTTTCTGTCCTAAATTACTTCTTTTCACCATGCCCCAAGCTCGTACAAACCTTTGACGGAGACCTTGAGAATCGTTGTCATAGTCAAACATAGTGCCTTGGATAATTATTTCATGTGGACCATCTCTTCGAGCATAACCAAACTGACGTAGGGCTAAAGCAGGATTATAAGTAATACCTCCTCTTATCCCCATGAGTGGTACGTTAGAGAATTCTCCATAACGGTCAATGATGATAACATTTTCTTTGGGTTGGGGACACCAATGGATGTCTGAATGGGAGAGCGACATTATCCTTTGAGACCATTTCAAATTTTGCTCATTCTTCAAGACTGATTGAGGAAGGTGCGAAATAAACCACCTAGATAATAAAGGTACGCAGCACATGAGAGTCCCTTGCCTTTTCATAGTACGAGTGTGAAGGGAATGCAAAATGTCTCCAAGCAAGGTGGGCACAGGGTTATGAGTGAGAAATATCTTAACAACATTCATGTCTATGAATCGATCCGGATTAGGAAATAGCACCAAACCATAGATTAGTAATGCTAGAACATCTTCGAAAGTGTGGACACTCATAGCTTTTAGGAATTCTCGGGCCTTATTTATCAGAAATTTGGCAAGTAAACCCTTAACTTCACTTCTTGTTACCCAATTAGTTTCAATGTCGTACTTTGTCATGTGTAAAGCCGCGGCAACCTCTTCAGACCTCGGAATCTTTTCTAAACCACTGAAAGGTGTTTGATCAAGGATAGGTATCCCAAGCAACCTGGAAAATTCTTCTAATATGGGTACCAACTGATAATCTGGGAAGGTGAAGCAATGATGTTTAGGATCGAAGAACTGGAATAGAACTCTCATCATATCTTCCTTGAAACCGGTGGTAACTAAATTGAGGAGATAACCATGTTTCTTGATGAACTGAGCATGATCGGGAAGTTCCGACACTAAATCCTTGAGTTGAGGAGAGGTCGCTACAAAATTGATCCGGATGGTCTTCCGGGAAGCCATAGCCCTACAAAACAGAGCAAAGTTAAATCCCTAAGTCCTCGAAATGGTTAGTACAATGCCATGATGTCATGATGTTATGATGTTATGATGTCAAGTAAGTAACAAGCACAAATAAGTCACACCACAATCATTCCTAGGTTTTAAGGCTTGCATGAGTTCCATAGGTAAGTACCTTCCCCACTGAAGTTTGGTTGGTTCAACCTGTCCTAGAATAGTAACCGGGTTCTAGAAGGATCTCAAATCATTGACCTTTCTATAAGTCCACTTCAGTGCAACACCAAGCGGTTCACCAAAATTTCCCTAAAGTCCAATCTCAAAGAGTGTAATATCGAGTATCAACCAACCCCAGTCGGAACCGAAGTCAGTTATCTCACTACTTTCTAATGGCTAGGATGAGTCAATTAGGGTTCTAAAGGTCTGGTTAATGCTTTGATGACACCATGCAGACGCCAAATTTTTCCTCAAGTAAACATGAGGAACATCAGGACATCCAAAGTGTCACATTAACCGTAGCCATCATTTTAACCATTCCAGTATACGCCGGACAGTCGCGATGATCTCTTGCTACTTACCTAAGGTACACTAGATCCGGGTGTAGGATCTTTCACTCAAGCATAGAATACCCAAACAATCCCTTAAAAGTAAATCAGACAAAGAAACAATTCGAAAACATAAGTGATCTTATCTTTAAGGTAACCTCTCTTTTTAAGATTCCCCAGCAGAGTCGCCAGTTCTGTGATACGGTGAACTGACTTTGTGTTTTTGCTTTGAAAAGCTATGTTGCGGATAGCAAGAGTCGCCACCGACTTTTCTTTTATCCAATAAGGAAAGGCGGAAAAGAACAGGAAAGACCTTGATTAGATTTTGAGTTCGGGAGGTACATTATACAAAGGAAAGGTGTTAACACCCTTTGTATCCATGGTTATCCATGGGCTCTTAATTGCTTAACTCACTTATGTTTTCCTTGTTTGAGAAAGTGTTTGAGAAATGTGGTGTGTTTAGAAAATATTTTGAAAGGAGAGTTTAAGTTTGTAATGATTCTTGTACGAATGTATACAAAGTGTTTATCTCGTTTGATTTTGAAAGATGTTTAGAAAAATATATCTCGGCGATGATTCTGGTGCGAATGTATACCAAGTGGTGATTTTCTAAAAGATGTTTTGAAAAGTGTGAGGTGTGAAAAGTATTTTAAGCTGTGAGCAAGCATTTAAGAGTTATACCTAACCAAGGTCTTTATAGGTATTTCCTATCCTTAGGAGGATAAAACTATCCTTACTATTGAGAAGTAAGTAGTCTTATCCTTTGGATGTAAAGGGACATCGTGGGGTCGTCGATTGGTCATTGAAGGCAACATTTGTAAGGATACCTTAGCATTCGAAAAGACGATCATCATTTAATCGTAGGCTACAACGAAGGGTCATCGAGGGACAAAGTCATATATTCGAAGGCAACGTTCGAGGGACAAGGTCATATATTCGAAGGCAACGTTCGAGGGACTATGATTTATCTTGTAGGGACATTGACCTTTTGATCGAAGGGACTATGACTTATCTGTTTAGGGATGATGATGATTTAATCGAAAGGGTCTTTGCTAAGGGTATCCCCATATTTGCGGGACATGACCGTAATATCGTAAGGCAACAAAGAGAGGGTTACCCTAGAGGTGCAAGTGTGGAAATGATTGGATTCGGATATATTATCTTGAATTAATTTATCTAAATTCGATTATTTATCTTTCCATGCAATCCTATTAGCATACATCTAGACAGTTATATTCACAGTATGGAAAAATTAAAGTGCGAAAAATAAGACTACGCTATTACATGGCTTCGGGATTGGGGGTACATAATTTCAAAGGGCATACAAACTAATAAAACCTAATTAAACTAAAAAGAAAGGAATAAAAAAATAATTAGATTTTTATTATTCAAAATAGCCCATTTTAATTAATTAAGTGATATATGAAAATTTAATTAATAAACTAGATTAAATTATATCCTAGTTTAAATAACTAATATAATATATTAATTAGAAAATTAATTAATGGGTTTTATTTTAATAATAGAAAAATAGTGGTGAATTAATTATAGTGGAAAGGGAGTAAACATAGTAAAAACACTGAAAAGCTAAAAAATAGGTTCGGGGGGAGCTACCAACGAGCCATGTTGGTCCATTCATTATTTATTCGCCTTCATTAAAATATATATTAATTCTACATGGATTTTTCCATTTTGACACAACACCACCATGCATGTTACAACTTTCTCTCTTACGGCAAGCTACTTTATTTTTTCTCATGCCGTTTCTTTCATATGAATATAACAAACCTGTAACTTCATCTTATATCAAACCACACACATAAAATACGTTCATATGTAATCATCATGCAATAATAAAAATAGCCATGCACAAATTAAGAACCTTATATTATTTTACTCATGTATTAGTTCTCTTTAACAAATAAAATTAATTTAAAATTTTAATTATACAATTAAAATTCAAATCTATTTTTATTTATCATTAAATTAAAACTATTTTATTTATATATATAATTTATTTATATCATACAGATAACTAAAATCATTATTATTTTTTATATCTGTATCACATAATAAATAAATTAAAATTTATAATTTATATGAGAATGTATGCTAATGAATGAATGCAAATGTGAAATGAATGCCATGCATGAATCAATTTATCATAAAAATTAACAGGCAAATTTTGGGGTATGACAGTCTTGTTTTGCTTTGTTTGCAAGAGAGGGTTTGGGCATCAAGAAGTTCAGGGAATGGATCAATCAAGGCTTAGTAAGATAATAAACATATCAAGGTGATAAAGAGTCTCCCTTCATAAACAGTCAAAGTTTGTACTCACTTCAATTCAAGTTCATCAAGCTACAATTCATCTGGTACTCCAAATTAGGGTTTTTGGTCAAAGTCAGCTTAATGATGACTCTTTGACCAAAGCATGATCCTATGGATTAAGGCATGATCCAAGGTCCTCAAATGTGTCCTCATAACCCACTTATGTAATTCAAATGGATCAAGAAGTTAGGCTCATGAACAGAGAAAAGTTTTGAACTCAATTGATGAAAAGTCAACAAATGCCTAAAGCCAAAGTTTGACTTTTAAGATTTTTTGATCAACTATGGAATTTTCAAGTCAAGGATCAAGAAAATATGATCAATTAATTAATTTGATCAATTTTAATCAAGAAATTTTGCTAAGATGGAGCATTTGGAAATTTTGAAAAGGGGCAAAGATGGAGAATTTGGAAATTTTGCTAAGTCCCTAAAAATCATGTCCAAGTACCCAACTTTCCAAGACCATAACTTGTGATCGAAGCTAGCATTTTATTTACTCCAATGGTAAATTTAAAGGGCTTGCTTCATACTTAAATTTTGTCCTAGGTGAGGAAACCCCCAAAAATGCATGGATGAGAAGATATGAGGCCATGAAGTAGAGGATTCGTTTACTCTTCATTAAAACACTTAGTGAAATTTTCAGCATGTTGACCTAGTCAAGTGACCAACTTTATGCCAATTTTTCACCAAGATACCAACTTATTCAAGAAAAGTGATCAACATGAAAGTTGTAGATCATGATTCCATCTTTCCAAAATGTCAAAGAGTAATAATTTCCTATGCTTGAGCTAAGAGAATCGAATTTGGGAAGACAACCTCATGGAATGCTTCATCGGTCGAATTCCAAGCCAAAGTACACTACAAATCCACAAGTACATGTACTTCTTACTTCCAAATCCCCCATAATCAGAAGATTTCACCCACCTTTGAGCTATTATCGAAGTAACTAAACCAATACACAATGAGTTATTCCATCTTTTGCATATAGTAGCTTTAATCAAACAAGAGGTACCATTGAGCTCCCAAATGGATTTGGATCCGATACATACCAACTCCAAACCTCAAGTCAACTCCTATGCTTTAGAAAGGATAGCATAAAACACTCAATGAACTCTTTGCTTTTGCCATGCTTCCCACTTGGTTAGTTGTGCAAGAACCAAGCAAGCAAGCAATGAAGTACAAGCCACAATTATTTTATGATATATGACGTTTCTTGAATCCTCAAGGATCCCTATAAATAGAGGACAAAGCCTAAGCTATCCATACATCAAGCTTTCCAAGTGAAACTTCATTCTTGAGAGCTTTTCAACTTTAACCTCCATTCTCTCATTTTGCTCGTGCATTCTGTCAACCAAGAGTTCCAATCATCTTCTGGGAGTTCATAAGCATTAGGAGAAGCATCAAACAGTAGTTGGAAGTGGTATTAAAGAGGAATTGTACCTTGATCCAATAGGTATATAAAATTTTCGAAAAAATAAGAAAAAACAAAAAATTTAAAATTTAATTTTTAGAAATAACGTAAGTACTAAGAACTGGGAGAGTGAGATTCAAACTCGTGTGTTTACACTCAAATTCCTTACACTCCACTTACTACCAACCAGGGCCGGCCCAATCATATCGGAGGCCCCGTTCTAATTATAAAAATAGGTCCATTTTTTTTAAAATACAATTATAATAATTTTTAAAAATATATAAAAAATACAATAATATATTAATTAAAAATAAATTTAATTATAATTATTCTGAGTTTTTACCATAACATTTCTTTCAATTATTGAGTTTTTTTAATAACATTTTATTTATTTTTATTAATATTTATGAAAAAAAATGAAAATTTCAAATTTTGGGGGTCCTCTAATATTTAGAGCCCTGTGCTGCAGCACATGTTGCACTTGCACAGGGCCGACCCTGCTACCAACTAGACAATCACATTTATTCGAAATAAAATAACTTTGGCAAGCATATTAGATAACGATCTAAATATCTCAATAACCCGAAACAATCTTAATAACTATTTTAAACTTAGATAGTTGACTAATTAAAATATCATCCTAGTCAATAATAATTAATAATTTTTTAGTCCAATTATTTAATTAAACAAATGACTTTAATTGGTACTTCTAATAGATTGCAAAGTATATTTTTTCAAAGTAGTTAATACAATTATATGTTAGCTTGACAAATTAAACTATACCCTAAAAAAATCCTAAAATAGCGATTAAACCCTAATGTAAGATCAAACTCCTCGTGGGAGAATAAAAAGTCAAAAGGGTCCCCCTTTAACTTTTTAAGTCTTTGGATTGACCAAATAACCTGTAAGGAGTTTTGGACATATCAGTAATCTAAACTCTAAGTTAGCTGAGAAGGGTGGTCAAAATTAGGGGTACGATAACTTAATATTAATATGTAAAAAAAATATTAATATTAATTTATCCCCATTTAACTAATAACGTTATTATAATCTATTATATCCCTGTTATTAAAACAAATAATCCCCCTAATTATTATTTTTTACTAATGTATTTTCATAAGACAAAATATCATAATTACCAAGGGTAATATCCCTCTAACATAAATCCCCAAATTATTACGTTCCAAGCAACACCCCTGAATTAAAATAAATCCCTACGAGGGACTAAAAAGTCAAAATGGTTTCCCCTTTAAATTTTTAGGTCATTGGGATTGCCAGATGCCTTATAAAGGACCCTGAGCATGTCAATAACATAGATTCTAAGTCAATAACAAGAAAGAAATAGTGGTTAAAATTTGGGGTACGATAGTTACCCCTATTTAATCAGCTTCAAACTGAGATGATGATGATGACGAATCTTCATCTTCTTAGGGAGGAGATGGTTAAATATAAAAAGGAACCCTAATTTTGACCGCGAGGTTAATAGACTCCGGAGCTGAGTGAAGATTGACTAATCCTTGGTGCTCTGTTGGCATCCCATTTTGATGTATCCTTGATAATATCTCCTTGTATACGATTCCCATAATCATAGAAATCAGGAAGAACTTAGACGATCATCTGGTCGCTGTTTGATAACCTTGGTAGAACCCCTGATCAAACTCTTAATAAAATCCTTGGCAAAACTCTTGATACAACTTCTGATGGAACCCCTGATGATAAGCCCTTGATGAAAGCCTTTTAACAAATCCCTATTGGTACCCCTCGACTAAATCCCTAATGATCAGTTTCAACCTCTCTTGGTGACACTTTCCTATGATTCGTGTGATCATTCGATCATGTCACTGGAGTCGAGTAGGACTTTAGTGATATCACAATCACTATGGTTGAGATCCTCTGGTGATACTCTGGTGAAAACCCTTAATAAAGTTCTCGTAGACCCCCTTGATGGAACCCTTTGGTGAAATTCCATATATAATCCCTAAATGAAACCCTTGTAAAACCCTTTTGATGAAATCCCTTGATGAAACCCCTTGATATAAATATGGTGAAACTCCTGATAGAACCCCTTGATATAATCCTTTGATGAAACCCCTGATAAAATCCATGGTGAAACCCTGCTGGAACCCTTTAATAAAACCCTGATGAAACCCCTCTGATAAAAATCTGATGAAATCCCTAATGAAACCCTTAATGGAGAACCTTTGATGAAACCTCTTGATGAAACCCTTTTTGATCAATTTTAACACTTATGGGTGAAACTTGCATACGATTCCCATGATCATCTGATCATTTTACAGGAATCAGGTAGTACTCTATTGATACCCTGATCACTCTGGATGAAACCCCTTGGTAAAATTCTTGCAGAACCCCTTGGTAAAATTCTTGCAGAACCCCCTGATGGAATCTTTTAGTGACATTCCTGATAAACTCTTTTGATAAAATTCTGGTGGAACCCTTTGATAGAAAATTTCAGTGAAACCCTTTGATAAATCCATGATGAAACCCCTTGATAATAACACTTTATTGAAACTTCTTGGTAAAACCCTGGTGAACCCTTGATGGATAATACTCTGATGAAAACCCCTTGATTGAACCCCTTTGATAAAACTCCTTTGATAAAATCCCTTGACAAACCTGGTATATGGAACATGTCACGTGTGTGGGATACGTTAATAAGATGGAGATGTGAGAGGTGAAGACTCGCTCAATAGTTGATAACGATCATTCAGAAGGACCGACTACTAGATAGATTCCTTTGATGACTCACGGTGAGTGATTTTGCTGGGGAAATCCTTTATTGAAAAGGATATGCGGATATGTTACTTACTGGGGAATCCTAATAAGAATTCCTACTTAGGGAATTATACTGGTATAACTGGGGATTAAACTTCAATCGTCATCGATATAAGAACTGATAACTCATTATTGGCAAGAAAATTTATGTAAGACCCGAAATTTCTGAAGGAAATAACAACGGCATAAGAACCATAAAACAAAATGACAAACAATGTAAGAACTGAAGTGAAAAAACAAACGGTGTAAGAACCGAAGTGAAGGTATGATGATAGTGTAAGAATCAAAGTGACTGGATGACAACGGTGTAAGAACCGAAGTGACTGAATGAGAATCGTGTAAGAACCGAAGTGACTGAATCACAATGGTGTAAGAACTAAAGTGAACAGTGGTGTAATAACCATAAATAGGATATTATCATGGATAATACTAGAGTAAGAACTTCTGTTTGGGAGTTCTCTAAGAACAATAGAGTAAAAAGATTTATAAAAGAACTTGATGTCTCTACTGGGGAAGACTGATGTCACATAAGATGACTGTCTACTAGGGAATAGGCTTCCATGTGAGACTCCCTAAGAAGCGTGAGTGTCGAGGAAAGTCCTAATAAATCATTGCAAGGATCTGGTAAAGGAACTGTATACCATTAAGGCATACCAGAGACAATACTGCTAATTATTTTCTGGTTGGAGAATAAGTTCCAAGGATACTTGCTGGAGAATTGTCCTTAAGACTGACTCACTGGGGTGTACAACAAGAAAAGAGCTTGGGAGAAGCTTGGAGTGAGATCTATTGAAGACTTAGCTGGGGATTGATCCAGACTCTCATGATGAGTCATGAGTCTCATCCTATGTTATGTATCAAGTATGCATGTTATGCTATGTCATGTATGCCTGTTTAGATTTTGGATAGTGTAATGCTCCACATTCATGGATATGCTACGTGTGAAATGATGTATTAATGCAATGATTGATGCATGCAATGTAATAGTCTTGGGCTGTGTCGCTGAAGATTATGCCATTTGTAGGTATTGAATTCCAAGCAAGGTTGGCCATTTGTTAGATGCCAATAAAAGTTGGGATTTTGGGGTGTATGCCAAATGAGGTTGGGCTTTTTGGATGTAGGTCCCAAGTGAGGTTAGGCTTTTTGGGTGTAAGTGCCAAGTGAGGTTGGGCTTTTGTTAGATGTTAGATTCATGTTATGGGAATGTGCTAGATGAATGAGATGATATGCATGGTTTGATGCTAGAGCCTAGCGATATGATTAATGCATGACAATGATTTGAATGTTTTAACAAGCGCCCCTGTGGTGAGTCGGGGACTGTCAATGCTTAGAGAGATTGCTTGTATTACAAGGCTATTTGTCAAAACTAGTAGTGGGATATTGAGCTAGCATGACTTCCTGATATTCTTTGCAAACTTGATGACCGTTGATGTATGAAAGATCTTGTTTGTGCATCTTGAAAGTATTGAGAGGGATTATCCCTGCAGTATCTTATAGTTACCCTGGCCTATTGGGCCTTTGAAGAAGTTCTCCTCAATATGAATTTGAAGCAGCTTAACCATACCATACACTTGAGACGGCCTTCCATAATATTAGCATTGGAGAGATCCATCCTTGACTAATCGACCCTTGGAATGATATACCCCAGATGAACCGTTCTTTGAAGAGGTTTCTTTTGATCAATCCTTACATCGTTCTTCCCCAGATTGATTGTCTTGGAGGGTATTGCTCTTATTTGTAGTTCTTCTTGGAAGAGTTGTCTGAAAAGAAACATGGATCCCATCATGTTGTGGTATGACTTTTATATGGACTGTCCCAATGTATGAAATTTGAAAAGTATGCCCCTGATTAGATGACTTTAGAAGTGTTTGGCCTCACTATGCCCTTAAGTGGTATGCCCCGGTATGAGATTCTTAAAAAGTATTCCCTGACCATTAAGGTCATGAAGGTGTTTTGGCATATGTGTGTCAAATCTTGGAATGCTTGAGAATAAACTTGGATCCCGCAATGTTGTGACCTTTATATGACTTGCCCCAATATTTGAATCTTGAAAGACTTGCCTCTAACAATTAGAATCTGGAGGTGTTTCCTGAAAAAGAACATGGATCTTTCCATTCTGTGATATGAACTTGATATGGGTTTCCCCAATATTTGAGTTTCGCAAGGTCTGTCCCTGATTATTAGGGTCTAGAGGAGTATCCTGAGAAGGAACTTGGATCCCGCCGTGATGTGATATGACCCTGATACGCACTTCCACTGGTATCTGAATCTTGGAAGGTATGCCCATGATTAACTGGTGCTTAACCAATTCTTAGAATGATTTTGGTCTCACAATGCTACGATGTGACCTTCATATGAATTTCCCCAGTATTTTAATTTTTTAAAAGTATGCCCCTGACTAACCGACTTTCGAAGTGGTTGGCTCCACTATGCTCCTAAGATGGTCTGCCCCAATATGAGCTCTTGAAAGGTTCACCCGTTATTATCAGGGTCACCGAGGTGATTCAACATCAGTGGGTAAAATATTTGGACGCTTTTCCTCTAGTTAGTATGATCTTCAGATGATACGCCTATGATTATAAGGATTTTCCCCTAACTTGAAGGATCCTTATCCGACTTGCCCCCAGTCAGTAATGTATCGAAGTGGTTTGCCCCTGATCGGATCATTGTTGATATTTCCTGGTTCTAAGTATTGATTTGTGAGAAAAAAAATTATTTTTGAAAAGTAATTCTAACGCAATGCTCATGAAAGTTTTTGAAATCAAAAATAAATATGGGTACATGTATGGTGTATGCAAATGATATTTGACCATGAGGTTGGCACAAATAAAGATGTGAAAACGTGGTTAGTGATAATTTAACAAAGATTTAGAGTCAGTTTAACGCAAATTTTGCTGAGTATTCTTTCATTGTGAACCTAGCTTCAATTAGGACTTTTGAAGGTTGTAATGTGGTTTAGGTCACGGTTTATGAAACGAAGGATATAAGGCTCAATTTTTTATTAAGACCCACTCCTTCTCCTTGATGATCTTCATTCCTAAACCCAATTAATTCAACAAATTCATTTAGTCTTCAAGATAATTTCGATAGATAATGATGGAGGTAGATGTAATGATTCAAGCACTGATGAGATTCTTGAGGTGGCAGTCACCTACTTTCACTTACAAGCTTGTTTTCGCTTTTTTGTTGCTCTTTAATCCCTATTTTTGCATGGACTGATTCTTTTGAATTTATGGTCCATCGGGATGCCCTAAATTTTTACTAAGTTAACTCCTTTTTTGTTTTTGACTTAGCGGGCTCTTTTTGAAACATGATGCTCTAACTTTTGCCTAAATCAAATTTTCAGTTTTCTTTTTGACTTAGTGTTTTTTTTAAACAACTCTTGTGATAGTTGATTTTGATTTCAAAAGTTGTGACTACCATGTTAGCTATCGTGAGATTTGTCTTCATTGCTTCCTCGATGTTGAATGGTGTGAGGAAGAAGATGTTTCTTGAACCTCTTACTGATGTGATTCTAGAATTGTTCTCTTGAGACTAGAATGCATCATTGACTTGATTGAAACTACCCTACCCCTGGTTAAGATTAAGGTTTTTTTTTTAATTTTAAAAATAGAAAGAGCACTGGCTTAAGGCTCGAGGGGGTTGACTATAGATTATCTCCTTATTTCTCCAGTGTTTAGGGAAATGAAACAATGCCTTACATCGTCAGCCCAGTCTTACTATTAAAGCATACATCAACAAATTCGGTTCTTTATTACATCATTCTCCTTATAAGTTTGTTAATAGGTGAGAAGTGAAAATAAAAGGTTTGATTGATTTTTATTTTTATTTTCATGATGGCATAATAAAGAAAGTGTAAATGAATGGATTGATTTTAAAAACATGCATGCTCATTTTACTAAAATTAATTCCCAAAGAGTACAACTTTTAATACAAAAAACACTTACCAAAGAAGAAATAACAACTGGAACTGATAAAGCCTATTGATATCATGGATGAGCTTCATTGTTGATCCATTGTATTTAGGGGATTCTTTTTTATGTTATTCCACTTATAAATATAAAGGGTGATTGTTCACCAATCGGACTCCTTTTTCAAGAGTCAATGGCTTGCCTTCGATCAGGCATTGAACTTTGTATTCACACCAGGAATTCTCTTCATAACTGGGAGGATATGGATGGGGAGAAGGACCAAGGGATTGTAGCTTTACTGTGGAACATATGAGTAAGTCATGAGACATTGGTGTAGGATCCAATTTACTTCCATGCTTCATTTGTTGTGATTGGTGAAGCGCATGAGGCTATTGTTCAAGTAGATACTATTACAAACTCTATTGTGGAGGCATTGATCAGTCACCATTTTCACTATATTTTCTATTGCAAAAAAAAGATAAAAGATGTAATATTTTATTCGTCAGCCTTAGGCTGGTTTATATAGTGAAGATACAATTATTACAATTGATTTTCTCCTTAATGGAGAATAAAGAAAAATAAAGATAGTATTAAAGACAATAATAAAACCGGAAATAATATATTTTCCAACATCCCCCCTCAAGTTGGTGCATAGATATTTATCATGCCCAACTTGTATCAAATACTCAAAAGTAGGTCTTGCCAAACTTTTGTTCAGGATATCTGCAGTTTGTTGACTTGAAGTCACGAAGGGTAGACATATGATTCCCGCATCTAACTTCTCCTTTATAAACTGTCGATCAATCTCGATATGCTTGGTTCTATCATGTTGAACTGGATTATGAGTTATGCTAATAGCAGCTTTACTCTCAGAGTACAATTTTAATGGAAGCTCAATTTTCATCTTAAGTTCTTCTAGGACTCTAAGGATCCATAGTCCTTCACAAATACCTTGAGACATAGCTCTAAACTCGGCCTCTGCACTACTCCTTGCTACAACTCCTTGTTTCTTGCTCCTCTATGTTACTAGATTACCCTAAACATATGTACAATATCTTGAGGTTGATCTTCTATCTGTGACTGAACCTGCCCAATCGACATCGGTGAATATAGACACATTTTTTTCACTAGTCTTCTTAAAAAATAATCCTTTTTCAGGATTTCCCTTCAAATATCTCAGTATCTTATAGACTGCCTCAAGATGTTCCTCAAAAGGAGAATGCATAAACTGACTCACTACACTAACTGAGAAAGCAATATCAAGCCGGGTGTGTGACAAATAAATCAGTTTCACAACCAATCTCTGATATCTCCCAATATCAACAGAAACATTACCTTCTCCCCAAAGTTTAGCATTAGGATCCATAGGGGTATTTGCAGGACGACATCCACTCATTCCTGTTTCTTTCAACAAGTCTATAATGTATTTCTGTTGTGAAACCACAATACCATTTTTTGACCGAGCAACCTCCATACCTAGAAAATTTCTCATGAATCCCAAGTCCTTGATTTCAAAGTCTACTGCCAATTTCTCTTTTACTCTTGCCATTTCCATTGTATCGTCTCTAGTAAGGACAATATCATCAACATAAACAATCAAGACAACAACTTTCCCATCGTGGGAGAATTTTGTGAACAAGGTGTGGTAAGCCTGTCCTTGGATGTATCCTTGTTTATTCATGGACTGAGTGAATTTTTCAAACCAAGCTCTAGGAGACTGCTTTAAACCATACAAAGACTTATTTAGTTTGCACATATTTGATCCAAATTTATTTTCAAATCCAGGAGGAATGTCCATATATACTTCTTCTTCTAGATCACCACTAAGAAAGGCATTCTAAACATCTAACTGATGCAAAGGCCAATCCATGTTAGCAGCAAGAGACAAAAGAATTCTGACAGTGTTCATTTTTTCAACAGGAGCAAATGTCTCTGAGTAATCTATACCATAGGTTTGAGTAAAGTCTTTAGCCACCAAGCGGGCCTTGTACCTTTCAATTGACCCATCTGAATTATACTTCACAATAAACACCCATTTGCATCCAACTGTCTTCTTGCCATCTGGTAGTGACGTAACACTCCAAGTTTTGTTCTTTTCAAGAGCTTTCATCTCCTCAAGTACAACTTCCCTCCACTTTGGAATTTCTAGAGCAACCTGCACACTTTTTGGAATTTCTACACTAGGCGATTTTGAAGTGAAGGCAGACATAGATGAAGACAAATTTGAATATGATATAAAATTGGACATGGGATGTTTAGTGCAAGATCTGACAGGTTTTCTAATGGCAACAGGATCATCTATATCAGGATACAAAATACGACTCTCAGAAACAGAGATAGACTTACCTTTTCTTTTGTTAGGAAATTGATCATTCCCCAGTTCAGATTCCTGGCAGTGTTGAGATGTGGACTTGTCCTTTCCTTTATGGTGCTTTTTCATAAAAACCTTTCCTTTACAAGTTCCGTTTTCTAATTCAAATTTGTTTTGTTGAAGTGACTCATTATTTTCTGGCATTTCAATTAGATCATCACTATCATTGTTTTTAGGATTCTCATTGTTTTCTACGAGAGAATTTGTAGGCTCGGATTCACAAGGTTCGTTACTCATGACAGTAGTAGGATCAGATAAAGAATCATGGCCATTTTCTGTTGGTGCAGGTGTAAAAATCTTAGAATTTTATGATATTGGCAAAGATAAGTTATTTAAAAAACTCAATTTGAAACGAGTCTTTGTTTATCTCCGCCCCTTGAAGATGAGTGTCATCAAAAAAAGATTTATTTTCAAAGAATGTAACATCATTAGTGACAAACATTTTCTTATTTTTTGGATCAAAACATTTATATCCTTTTTGGGTTGGGGAGTATCCAACAAAGACACATTTTATAGCACGTGGCTCAAGTTTTCCAACATTTTTATGTTCATGAACAAAGGTTGTGCAACCAAAGATTTTTAAAGTCAAAGCAGTTAAAACACGAGTACTAGGAAAACATTCTTTGAAGACATTAATAGGAGTTTGAAAATTGAGATTTTTGGAGGGCATTCTGTTAATTAAATACGCAACTGTTAAAACCGCTTCGCCCCATAAATAATTTGGTACTTTATTTGAAAAAAGTAGAGCTCTAGCAACCTCTAGTAAATGTCTATTTTTCCTTTCGGCCACTCCATTTTGTTGAGAAGAGTCCTCATTATTGAGGACTCTACCAAAAACTAGCGTATGCCGCTAATTGTGCGAAAGAATAGTTCGCTATGTACTTATCCCATGGCTTTGTGATGAGGAAGACCACCTGTTGTTGTTATTCGCCATAGGAGGCTAAACAGGTATGTGAATCGGGTCGAACAAAAATATGTTGAGGAAATTTTTATAGTAACCCCTAACCCAACAAAAATATATTGAGGAAAGCTTTATGGTAACCCCTAACCCAACAACAATAGGTTGATGAAAGCTTTACGGTAACCCCTAACCCAACAACGATAGGTTGAGGAAAGCTTTACAGTAACCCCTAACCCAGTGCTCTTGATACCATGTTAAGAAATGTGGTCGGGCCTAACTCAACCCTATAAAACCGGTTGGTAGAGTGAGGATTGCCCCCATTTATAAACTCATGTTCAGGTCATATATTGTTCGATGAAAGACTCTTAACACACCCCCTCATACCCAGGACTGGACATCTGGAGCATGGAAATAAATGGTGGGTGGTCCGATAGCGGAAACCATAATAGGTGGTCCACTGGATCTTAAACGAAGCTCTGATACCATATTGGAAAAAAAGATAAAAGCTGTAATATTTTATTCGTCAGCCTTAGGCTGGTTTATATAGTGAAGATACAATTATTACAATTGATTTTCTCCTTAATGGAGAATAAAGAAAAATAAAGATAGTATTAAAGACAATAATAAAAACGTAAATAATATATTTTCTAACATTTTTGTTGCTTATCCGACAAGAAATCAAGGATTTTGAGACACTGTGTACGCACTATGGTACCTTTAAGGTTAATTTTCATTCACGTAAGTTATTTAAGAAATTTTATTAATTGTCAATTTTATTTTATATTTTTGTGATTTTACGCGTAGGATGTCTGTGTTTTTGTCCAACAGGTCCAGGGGGAAGAACCGAGGAACTCGGAGCAAGGCAGTGCGGAATTCTGGCAAGCAAAGGAATGGAAAAATCCCGATACAAGAGGCCTGACACGGCCATCCGTGTCACCTGACACGGGCCGTGTCAGGTAGAAGGAAAATGAAGCAAAAGACAGTAGCCTGACACGGCCCTTGTCAGGCCTTATCCCGTACCGTGTCAAGCCCCATCGGTGTGTCAAGTGAAGCAGTGAGCTGACACGGGCCGTGTCAGGCCAAGCCCAAAATTTTCCCTTTTCATCGGGCTTTTGATATCGGGCTTGCAGAGAGATTTTTGGACATGTCCATCTATTGCTTGGAATTTTCGCTATATAAGAGAACCTTCTACCAAAGAAAATATCATCTTGGAACAAGGAAAAACACAGTATTGTCAAGCAATAAAGTATTACAGAGCGTAAGGAGTTCGGAGAGCTGAAGGTTTTCATGAGTGGAAGCGATTGAAGAGCGAAGTCATCCAAATACTTGTAATATGTAATTTTTATCTTGCATTTGTTTTGAACAGTATGAGTAGCTAAACCCCCCAATGCTAGGGGGTGTCCCTGATTTAGAATTGTAACGAATTTCAGTATACTTTTGCATTTATAATATTATTCTTACGGTAACCTTTTGATGTGTTTAATGTTTTCTCTTTCGAACCAATCAAGATTGTTTTGTGGTTATCAATTAGGCTGGACCGCCATTGATAAGGTTTTCATGAGGTTACTCTGCAGTAGATATCACCTAGGACTAGGGATACCCTGTACAAACCAGAGTGTTCTTGATATAATAAAGCTTAATTGCCTATGGACATAGAAATTAGGGTAGATTGATTAAAGGTTTTCTCACCAAGGATTTGGGAGAAAATACCCTTGAGAACTGGTAGTAATTGATATTTGTTGATGCAATAGTGACTCAGAGTTGTTACAAGGATAAATCATACACCTTCCCTGGCATTGTTCCTCTTACCTTGAAAACCCTTATTTTCATCCTTATTTGCCTTTGCCTTTATTTTTATAATTTTGAATCTAAAAACCCAAATCATACTTTTTGTTTAATTGAATGATAATTTGAACTCGATATTAACGTGTAGTCCTTGAGATCGACATTCGAGGAATTTATCCATTATTACTATAATAGGAAAAATAGTACACTTGCTATTTTTTCGATCAAGTTTTTGGCGCCGTTGCCGGGGACTGCCAAAATATAGAGTTTAATTTTTAGTTCAATTAAAATTTTGTTGCTTTGCAATAGAATTATTTTTCTGTCATTTATATAATTTAATTCACTAATCTGTGTATGCGAGGAGGGCCCTCATCATAATTTCTTTTTGACGCAGAAATTGAGAGAACCCTTCACCGGAGACGAAGAAACGCTAGATTGGATTCCAAAGAAGAAGTTCCCTCTAACCACAAAGATTCAGAAAAAGAAATTATGGCTGAAATTCCTCCAGTTCCACCGCTTCCACCGTCGAAAAGACTCATAGGTGACTATGGAGGTGCAAATGCGTCGGGTGGTAGATTGACCATTGTCAACCAACCGGTGAATGTGACGAACTTTCAACTGCATCCTAGCATAATCAATCAACTTGAGAGATAATCTTTCACCGGAAAGGTTAATGAAGATGCCAACAAGCACCTGTAGAGATTCCTGACCATGAGTACTACTTTAAAAATTGACGGTCACACTAATGTAACAGAAAAGTTAAGAATGTTCCCGTTCACCTTATTTGAAGAGGCGGAATAGTGGTTCTACTCTCTTCCAGTTGGCACTATTACATCATGGGAAGAGATGGAAACAACTTTCTTAAATGAGTATTTTCCCGCATCAGTATTTCTGAAAAAAAGGTATGAAATCTTGAACTTCAAACAGAAAGATGGTGAGTCTTTCAGAGATACCTACAAAAGATTCAAAAGGGTCCTGGTAGCGTGCCCAACTCATAATAGGGATCAGACTGAACAAATGCAGATGTTTGTGAATGGGCTGAAAATAAAGACAAAACAATTAATTGATACAGCAGCTGGTGGCTTAACAAATTTCTCAACAGCCACCGGTATTAAAAGGATCATTGAAGCAATAACCGCAAATGAGCATATGGAATTATATGATAGGTGTACAAGCAAACCTGAAGGAGTAATTGACTTGAAAGTAGAAGCAAATAAAATCCGTTTGAAAGATACAGTTGCTGCTGAAATGGAGAAGAAATTAAAAGCGATGAATATAGGTACTCAATAGGTAGCTCAA
Organism: Lathyrus oleraceus; assembly: GCF_024323335.1. NCBI lineage: Eukaryota > Viridiplantae > Streptophyta > Magnoliopsida > Fabales > Fabaceae > Lathyrus > Lathyrus oleraceus. The sequence continues at coordinate 270,544,871 of NC_066583.1, read as the reverse complement.
ATTCAACCTGCTCAGACCATCACTTGTGAAATCTGTAATAAACCTCACCATACTGTGTATTTCTTTGCAACTCCTCAACAAATTTAAGAGATAAAATTATTAAAGTAGAATAACCCCTACTCTAACACTTACAATCCAGGTTGGAAGAATCATCCAAACTTCTCCTGGAAAGATCGGAAATGGAATGTTCCATAACAGGGTCAAGGTCAATATCAGACTCAATATCAACAACAGCAAGCTCCAAGGAAAGAAAATTGGGAGATTGCCATTGAAAACATGGCAGCTCAAAATAGGCAATTTGAAGAAGAGACGAGAAACAATCAGAAAAACACCACCGCCTCTCTAAAGAATATTGAAGTTCAGTTGGGGCAAATAACACAACAACTAGCAAGTTCTCGAACACCAGGTTCCTTACCAAGTGAAACAGTTCAAAATCCGAGGGGTCAAGAGAATATTAGTACTGTCACAACGAAAAAGAAAAAGGTTGCTAAAAAGAAAAAAATATATATCACCGGGCGAGCCGACTGAAGAGGAAAGTACAAAGGAGACTAAATCGGTGATTAAGTTGCCCTACCCTCAGAGAGTGACAAAGAAGGAACCAAGCGAGTCAGACTTGGAGAAATTCATGACAATGTTTAAAAGGTTGAGGGTCATATGTCTTTGTTTGAATCACTCGAAAGAATGCCCAGGTACAAGAAATTCATGGAAGAGGTAATGGCTGAAAAGAAACCAACAGCAGAAGAACAGGTAGCCTGGAAGGAAAAGTATAGTGCAAACTCATTGGGGAAGAAAATTCCTAACAAACAAAAGGATCCGGGAACAGTAATAAAGTACCATATAAAACTAAAGAAAGAACCTTCAAAAAGGTACTAATAGATTCGGGAGCTAGTGTGAGTTTGATGCCATTATCAATCTATCATAGGTTGGGTATTAAAAATGTCAGTGATACAAAGACCAATCTGAAGTTTGCGGATCACTCAAGAAATGATGAATATGGTATAGTAGAAGACGTACTAGTAACAATAAAGGACTTGATTTTTCCTGTTGATTTTGTAATCCTAGACATACCAGAAGATGATGAGGCACCCATCATTCTGGGTCGACCTTTCATGCAAACAAGTTGATGCAATCTCGACATGGACCAGAGCACATTAACCTTGAAAGATCAAGACAAAGAGATAACATTGAATGCTATTGAAGACCAGGAGATATAGGAAGATACAGAATCTCACTATCAAGTAGGCTTAATCAGGACAGAGGCGAGAAGGCAAAGTAACATGCCAACATCAGAGAAAGATGCAGGAAGGACCTCTCGACTCTCATCACTGCCATTAGCCACCCTGAATGGAAAGACTCCCATCTCCATTCCAAAAACCAAGAAAAAGAAAAAAAAAATGAAAACATGGTAAGGAGATGAAGGTTAAAAAGGACTTGTGGCACAAAGGAATCCATACGGATGAAAGAGATAGCTTCCTAGTTTTGGACAAGAGGTGCAACAAGGTTTGGAGGCTGAAGTACCCCCCGTAACAAGGGGGATGAACCGTCGAGCCACGCGACATTAAATAAAGCGCTTAGTGGGAGGCAACCTACGCGTTGCTAGTTATAATTATTGTTTGTGTTTGTTTGTTATTTTAGGTTTGCACAGTTCCTTTCATAAAAGGGAGAAGGTACTCACATGGAAAAGGATGAAAATTTTGAATTTCGTGTGGGCATGTTGAATTTTCCGCCCCATCCCCCTTAGTGGGGCACTGTGAGTCACCCTCCTTCTATACTATTCTAAAACATTGAGGCCAATGTTTAGTTCAAGTGTGTGGGGGGGGGGGGTTTCCTATGCTTTTTACATTTATTTTTGTTTTGTTTTATGTTTTATTTGATTAGTTCTCAATTTTTACTATTAACATTTGGTTTATTTTTACTGTCGGGTATCATGTGTTGCATGTATTCCAGGTTCTTGGTATTATAGTTGGATGAGGTAATGATAAATAGCGGTAGTGGATGAAATGATCACTCCAATTACTATTGCTTGTTGCGAAGGATCTTCTCAGAAAGTCGATACTGCTGAAGAAAAGATCAGACGCAACTTCTAAAGCTCAACTAAAGTAGGTTCCCTATGCATTTCGAGTTAAGTAAGAAGTCGCACCATACTCGAAGTATTATGGATGCTATCAAGCTTTACCTAACATGGTGAGTACATAAAAAGCCAAACACATTTGTCATCATGAGCGATATCCAGGTATGCCTTATCACTCTGACTTTGCGTAGGTTCTCTAGGAGTTTCACTTCATGTATACACACACTGGGGCACGTTGTTTGATTATAGCCCTGAGCCTTTTTAGCCATCCCGTCAATGTTATCCTTTGTTAACCCCATTTGAGCATGTACCCTTTGTTTGTATAACCACATAAACATAACCCACGACCCAAAACACTTCCTTACCCTGTTCAGAGTCAATGTGATGTCATTAAGCTGTGTTAAATTCTAAGTTTGGGGTAAACCCCATAAGTATCAAAAACCAAGGTGAGGACGAAAAAAAGAAGAAGAAGAAAAAACGACCATAAAAAATTTGAGAAAACGAAATATAGTCGATAGTTCGAAAGAAGCACTCATTGAAGGAAGAGAACTCAGTTGAAAAAAAAGAGAGAATATCAAAGAAAAACTAAGAAATTGAAAAAGAAAGGAATAAAACACAGTGGAAAGAATATGAACATTGTCTCTGAACCCAAAACCACTTGTTTTCCTTTTTGTTTGTATTTACCAGACCATAACACAAGCCCCGTTACAACCCGAAAGACCTCAAAAAGTGTGTGTTATGTGTAGTTGATATGAAAGGAGAAACTATTCAAACTTATGAGTTGATATTGCATATTCTGAATTGAGAGTGAAAACACTTTAACCCCGAGAGACTTGGTGAGAGTGTGATGTAAGCTGATAGGTGAAGCGGTACCTCGATAAGGAAGTGTGGCAGAAAACTCATTAGGATAAGCAGGAACTGTAAAAGGGAGAGTGAAGGAATTGGCGAAATATCTCAGCAATATCATGGTAAGAATACAAATTTTGATAAGTGACACTTTGTCATATAGGACATTACTTGAGGATAAGAAATGAGATAAGTTTGGGGTTGTGATCAGTCACCATTTTCACAATATTTTTGTTGCTTATCCGACAAGAAACCAAGGATTTTGAGACACTATGTACGCATTATGGTACCTTTAAAGTTAATTTTCATTCCCGTAAGTTATTTAAGAAATTTTATTAATTGTCAGCTTTATTTTATATTTTCGTGATTTTACGCATAGGATGTCTGTCTTTTTGTCCAACAGGTCAAGGTGGAAGAACCGAGGAACTCAGAGCGAGACAATGCGGAATTGCGGCAAGCAAATGAATGGAAAAATCCCAGTACATGAGGCCTGACACGGCCACCCGTGTCAGGCAGAAGGAGAATGAAGCAAAAAATAGTAGCCTGACACGGCCGGCCGTGTCAGGCCTTATCCCATACCGTGTCAAGCCCCATGGTTTTCTCAAGTGAAGCAGTGAGCTGACACGGATGGGTCGTGTCAGCCCAAGCCCAGAATTTTCCCTTTTCATCGGGCTTTTGATTATCGGGCTTGTAGAGAGATTTTTGGACATGTCCATCTATTGCTTGGAATTTTCACTATATAAGAGAACCTTCTACCAAAGAAAAGATCATCTTGGAACAAGGCAAAACACAGTATTGTCAAGCAATCAAGTATTACAGAGAGTAAGGAGTTCGGAGAGCTGAAGGTTTTCATGAGCGGAAGCGATTGAAGAGCGAAGTCATCCAAATACTTGTAATATGTAATTTTTATCTTGCATTTGTTTTGAACAGTATGAGTAGCTAAACCCCCCAATGCTAGGGGGTGTCCCTGATTTAGAATTGTAACGAATTTGAGTATACTTTTGCATTTATAATATTATTCTTACGGTAACCTTTTGATGTGTTTAATGCTTTCTCTTTCGGACCAATCGAGATTGTTTTGTGGTTATCAATTAGGATGGACCGACATTGATAAGGTTTTCATAAGGTTACTCTGCAGTATCTATCACCTAGGACTAGGGATACCCTGTATGAACCAGAGTGTTCTTGATATAATAAAGCTTAACTTCATCTTAATTGCCTATGGACATAAAAATTATGGTAAATTGATTAAAAGTTTTCTCACCAAGGACTTGAGAGAAAATACCCTTGAGAACTGGTAGTAATTGATATTTGTTGATGCAATAGTGACTCAGAGTTGTTACAGGGATAAATCATACACCTTCCCTGACATTGTTCCTCTTACCTTGCAAACCCTTATTTTCATCCTTATTTTCCTTTGCCATTATTTTTATAATTTTGAATCTAAAAACCCAAATCATACTTTTTATTTAATTGAATGATAATTTGAACTCGATATTAATGTACAGTCCTTGAGATCGACATTCGGGAAATTTACCCGTTATTACTATAATAGGCAAAATAGTACACTTGCTATTTTTCCAATAAGACATCATCCAATGTTATTAAAGGTTTTAGGTAGGCCTCTGGCTGGCATGGTGAAGGGTTACCTTCTATTTTCAATGGTACTTGTCCAACTTGAGTCACTCTATAGTTTCTTGAGACGTCCTTCGTGTTCGTCCGTGAGTATCATGAAGTTTGTTGATTGGATAATAGTTGGTGGAGGGAGAAAGGAGAAAAAGGTATGCAAATGTATGTATATGTATGCAAATGCATGGGTATGCAAAAATACTTTTTAATTTTTTTTATTTTGAAGGTATGCTAAAATTTCTTTTTAGAAGCAATGCAAGTTTCACATTAGGCTAGTGACAGATAAGAGAACCTACATAGGTTTAGGGATTGTGACAGACAAAAGTAAACCCCCTACGAGTTTAGGATAATATGGATATATCCACATATTGGTTTAAGGATAATGTAGAATATAAGGATTTCTTGTTTAAGAAGGGTCCTTATAGATGGGGATAATGATCGACATGGGAAACCCAAACGGGTTTAGGGATAGGTAAGGTAATATGCAAGCATGACCTAACTAAGGTAGACTTCTTATGATAGGCCAAATCTAGGTTTAGACTACCCAATCCCTTCACTTGTAGAATATAAAATTTTGGATGATAGTCCTAGAGTCATTGACTATACCCTTGTTTTACCATAAGAAGTGCTAGAAGAGGTGTCTAGAGTCATGAACCAAATTCAAGGTTTCATCGTGAAGAAATGCTAGTCTTCTTAAGACAAAATCTTTGAATAAATCTACTCTAGGCGAAATCGTCATCAAAGACCCCACAAAATGATAACCCTAATGGCCAAGACAGGACGATCCCTGACTTAAACTTATTACGTTTTCCCCAAGCCTGGATTTTGGCTTTACACATAGCAACTATCCCAACCAATCATAATACATGAATAGTAATATAATATTGAAATATGAAATAAAAATACAATCAATGAATAATAAAAAATAGATAAATAAATAACCATAAAGAAAATGAAACAAGCAAACAATCAAACCCACAAAAAATCCTAAAACTAAGGGATACGATGTACTTTTTTTAGGAAAGTATAAGAAGTCCCCAGCAGAGTCGTCAGCTATCGCAGTTGGAAAAATGGCAGAGTCACCACCATCTTTTATTCGTTCATAAGGAACAAAAAATAATGATCAAACCTATAAATTAAGGGTGAGATGCTAGGTTCGAGAGTCGATTAAGTAAGGGAAATGTGTCAGGCACCCCTTATCTCCATTGTACTCAATGAGATCCTCCTTTAATTCTAGGGTTAGTGTGTGTCTAAAGATGTTTGCTTTATTATTTATTAATTGTTTAATTTATCATATTTATAAAAAAAAGTTTTATTATTAACAAAAAGAAAATTTATTAAGAGGAAAAGACCTAAAAATGCTTTTGATTATTGTACTCGCTAGAGTTTACAACTTTATACCTACGTACCCCGATGTTGGAGGAAGGATCAAAGCATCGTAGTTCTTGTAAAAAATGTTGGTTTGTTTGTTATTTTTATCCTTTGAAAAGTTCTCACACACCGAGGGAGGAGAAATAATCGATTTTGGAAAAATGCCTAAATGCTCAAGGGTAGAGGACTTATGATTTGAGGTAGGTTAGATTTATTTTATCTCATTTGATTGATTGCAAAAATATAATAATTAATTTATTTAATAAAATAAATTAATAATGATATTATATATTTATTTAATAAAAATATTAAAAGGATAATTATATAAATCCAAATATTATATCCCTTATCCCTAATTTTTTTATCCCTGAAACCCTAAAATTTCCTTAGAGATTTATCCCATGATTATCCCCATTATTGATTACAAAAAAATATAATACTTAATTTATTTATGAAAATAAATATTATATATTTATATGACATATCCCTTATCCCGATTTCTATCCCTTAATTTATCCCTTGTTTTTATCCCTTAATTGTTTTGCGAAAATATAATATTTGATTTCTTTAAAAAATGAATTAATGATCATACTCGAATATTATATATAACCTTCATCCTTGATTTTATCCCTTGGGCAACCCTAGAATTTTATCTCATATTTTATCCAATGTTCTTATCCCCTTTATTATTTTCCCGTCTGATTGCAAAAATATAATGATTAATCTATTGCAAAATTATAATGATTAATCTATTTAAGAAAATAAATGATAATATTAAATATTAAATGATAAATGATATATCCCTTATCCATGATTTTATCCCTTATTTTTCATCCCTAAAATCCTAGATATTTATTCCATAATTATCCCTAAATTATCCCATAGTTATCCCATAAATGATCCTAATTCCCTAATTAATTAATATTAACTATTCAATTATATATTTTTTGTCTTCTTATTTATGTTAATTATAAGGGAATAATTAGAATATATTTAATAAATTATTTCTAATTAACCTTAATTATAATAATCCTATTAACCCTAATATAATATTAACTAATTTTTTTTCTTTGTTATGTTAAATATGTTAAAGAAAATAAAAGAAATAATTTGTATTTTTATTTTTATGTATATTAATAACCTATATGAATTAACCCAAACCAATTCAACAAAATGCTCTAATTAATTATAATGAACGGGATTTTCTATAATCTTAAATTTTTACTTTATTTTTTTATTATTTGGACATTTATTGTTTTGTACTTTTTCTTGTTTTTAATAAATAATTTATTTATTTTTGGAATAGTCATGATAAGCAAGATTATATTATTTTCCAAATTTGGATGTTGTTGTAGATACTGGTTTATGTTATTAGTTGTGTATTTTGCTAATGAGATTTGATAAAAATTCACTATTTATTTAGATAATGTAAATTAAGAAAGAAACAACAAAATTATTTGAAGGATTAAAGGGTATTGATTTTGTTTGATTTTTCTTGAATTATTATAAAAAAACATGACTTGAAGAAATAAAAAAAAATTAACTTTTAATTTCTACATGTTATTATGTATCAAAGGAGACTTATGAGAGTTGTATAATTAAAAAAAGAAACTATATTATATAACATAATTCAATGTCAAGGATAACAAGATAAAAAAATTATCGGCCCCAAAGTTATTGGGAAAAAATTTCCACTTTCTCTGTCCTTGCCCCTCATTCTTTGACTTCTCTTCTCGTTCCTCTTTGATTGTAGGGATTGCCTACAAGGTTTTGGGTTGCAGAGATGATTGAAACTCAGATTAGGGTTTTAGTGTTGTTGTTCTTCAATGTGAAGAATAAAAACTTTAAGAATAGTAATTTGTGAAGAATAACAACTTTAAAAATAGTAATTTTGTAAGACTGTGGATCTATTTTTTGTGGTAATTGTAGGTTTATTTATAGGGTGGAATTAGGTCAAGAATTGAATGAGATTTGTCAGTTTAGGAAGATTTTCATGTGATTTTGATTTTATTTTGTTTCTTAGAGACCAAGACAATGAATCTAGATGGATTCATGGCTTATCTACAATGTAACAGCAAAATATAAATGAAATTGATTTTTTTTACAATTTTTGATGTTATAATAATAATGCAATAATATTAGTTAATAATTAAAAAAAAAACTAATATTGCAAAATAGTAATAATAACATGAATAAAAAGATCTTGATTTTTTTATTTTATTTTTATTTTTCCTTGATTTTTTAAATTAAAATACGTTAAAAATAAATGATATAATTGTAATTATATATATATTATTAAAAAATTCAAAAATTAAATATTAAAAATAAAAAATGCAAGTTTTAATTTTAAAATAATATAAGTAAGGGTAAAAAGAAGAAGAAATTTTGAAAGTGGAAAAAATTCAATGTGTGAAAATGTTTCTTCTATTATCAAATTATTAGGTTAAAATATTTAATTATAATATTAAAATATGCATCAAAAATTAAATAAATAATTAATGTAAATGGATGCTGACCTAACATAGAAATATATATTTTTGACTTTTTGTTTAAGTTGCCTCATAATGATACTAAATTGTTAGAAATATATATTTTTGACTTTTTCGTTAAGTTGCCTCATAATGATACTAAATTATTATTAATTTTAAAACTTAAATAAACAAACAAACAATAATGATAGTAAAAATTAAAAATTTAACTCTAATAATTAGGCCCTAATCAACAAAATAAAAAAAAGATTTTTTAGAACAAAATTCTGATAATGATAAAAGAGATTTTGATTCAAAAATAAAGACTAATATTGAATTCAAACTCCCGCGTTTATACTCAAATTTCTTAGACTCCTCTTACTATCAATTAGACAATCACATTTTTTGAAATAAAATAACTTTGGCAAGTATATAGAATAATGATTTAATTATCTCAATAATCATGAAACAATCTTAGTAACTATTTTAAGCTTTAGATAACTGACTAATTAAAATATTATCCCAATCAATAAACATTAATAATTTTTCTAGCCTAATTAGTTAATTAAACAAATGACCAAATGACTTTAACATGTACTCTCTAATAGATTGCAAACTAAATGTTTTTCTAAGTAGTTAATACAATTATATGTTAATTTGACAAATTAAATTTTATCCTAAAAAGAATCCTAAAATAGAGATTAAACTCTAATGTAAGATCAAACTATAACTTGTAAGGAGTTCTAGACAAGTCAGTAATCTAAACTCTAAGTTAGCTGAGAATGGTGGTCAAAATTAGGGGTATGATAACTTAATATTAATATGTAAAAAAAATAAAAAATATTAATATTAATCTATCCCCATTTAACTAATAACGTTATTATAATCTATTCTATCCATGCTATTAAAATAAATAATCCCCTAATTATTATTTTTTTACTACTGTATTTTAATAAAATAAAATGTCCTTGTTACGAATGGTAATATCCCTCTAGCATAACTCCCTAAATTATTACGTTCCAAGCAACATCCCTGAATTAAAACAAATCCTTAAGAGGGACTAAAAAGTCAAAATGGTCCATTTCTTTTTTAAGGTTATATGGGTTGACCAGATGTCTTATAAAGAGTCCTGAGTATGTCAATGACTTAGATTTTAAGTCAATAATAAGAAATAAATAGTGGTCAAATTTTGGGGTCCGACAGGGAAAATTTATCCACAAGTCAAATGACTGAAAATATGGCGCATCAAGGGATAACCTATCATTGATGCAAAGTGTTGAAGATAATTTATGATCATCTATCAATATGTTTGAATCAAAGAAGGTTGAATCAACCTCAAATTCATCTATCAATAATTTGAAATATGGAAGATCTCATCAACCAAGCAATCCACTAAAGCCAAAACATGAACAAAATTGAAATTAAAATGAATCAAAATAATAATTAAGTTAATATCAAAATATGATCAAAAATTTCTAAGAGAATAAAATAGAAAAGTATAGAAATGATATTGAAAAAATAAATATGAAAATAAGTAAAAAAGAAAGAGAAAAAAAGAAATAAGAGCAAGGGGGTGCAGAGTAGTAAGGTGATGGTTTGCTGAAGTAATTGTGAGGGCATTCCTCCACTAAGGACCAACATATTGATCCAAACAAATTGGGAGGTGTGAAGGCTCGTGGGAAGTGCAGGAGGTAAGAAAATGGGTCTGAGGCCCAAGGTAACATGTTACAAGAAGAAATAGAAAGGGTCTGAGGTTCAAAAAAACGCGCCATTTGACTCTCAACACTTCACCGTATCTACCACGTCGGCATCACCTCCGATGGCGGCGGAGAACCCAGAACCACCAACCACTTACATCAACTTGATCATCTCTGTACCCTGAACTTAAATCCAACCGTGTTTTGTCCAAAACACCAAGAGCAGTCTGAATCGAAGCTTGAAAGGGATGAACCCTAAAGCTTTGGAGGAAAATTAAATGATGATGGCGCACGGACTCGGGAAATTGGTTGAGGGTTATTGCTCTTTGAAGCTTACTCTACAAGGTGGTAACCTCTGCTTGATGAATGGAAGGAAAAGGTGAACAACTATGATGAAACTCCGACGAGAATGAGTTAAAGCAGATGGACTGGACTTGCAAATAGGTATGTTTGCTTATTTCTTAGTCTCTCTTCCTCTTTGCTTCGCATCGAACTCTCCTTCTTTTGAAATTCTGATATGTGGAATTCATCTGTGAGTTGAATGTTATGAGGTGATGATGAACTCGGGGAATGAATGGGTGAGTTGAGAGGTTTTGTGTGTCGTGTGATATATGGATTGTGAAGAGTGAAAAATCGTGTTCCATCCTCCTCTTTGAAATTTTGTGGCCTACTATAAATAGAAGAAAAAAGAGAAGGTGTAAATTCTATTAGTTGATTTTGCAGTCCAGTTATGTTACATGAATTGGTTTTGATTATGGGCTCGATTTGCATTGGCTTCTATGGATCAGGGACTATTGTTTTGCATTGTGCACTTGTTTGATTTATGCTTTGGATTGCATCTTAGGTGTAGCGGTTTTGCTGAAGAGTTGAGTTGGAAAAATAGGTTGAATTATGATGGGCTTGTTATGGGATTGTTGGTTAGCTAGTTTGAAATGGTTTTTATTGTTTGTGAATTGCATTGGCCTGCTAATTGAAGTGTTTGTATGCTAAGGGATGCTACTTCAGTTTGGATCCCTTGCCATTGTTTGCTTGTGTGACTGCATTTGTGTTATTATTTTGTTGCAGGATTAAGATGGGATGAGCCTGCCATCATAATGCAGCAGCATGAATGGACCTGGTTTTGTACTGGGCTCATTTGGTAGTTTGGATTTCATGTGATGGATGGTTTTGTTTCATGCCTTTTTGTAGGCGGAGATGCAAGGAGATTTCAACAAGAGCAATGGCCATCAAGCTAAAGCAAATGAATCATGTAGATGTTGTGTGGACTTTTGTAGGATTTACCCATGTGATATTGCATTTCCTTGGACTGATGAATTGGAATGTTATTTGTTGTGTGGGTTACCTTTCCAAAGTGTGGCTCAAAGTGTGATTGAATGGGCCTTGTGATGTATGCCATGAAGTGTTAGCAATATGAATAAAACATGTAGCATGAAAGCAAGTAGAATTAGGATCTTTTCTTTGTATGGACATGAACACATGTAGTGATACATTTTGTTATGAATGTAAATTTCCATGGATGAATGCTAGTGAATGTATGAATGCAGATTGAAATCAGGACTTGTATGGCTGCTTGTAACGTGTAGTAAAACTAAGGCCTTTGGTGCACATGATCATATAAATGCCAATTTTGTAAACAAACATTTTTTTAAAATTCAAATGCAAACTTAAATAGAAAAATGCTACCAATGAATGAAGTTTATGGCTTTTTAGAAAAGGTGTGTTGAATTTGGTCAAAGTTGAACAAAAATTCAATTGTTGACCAAAGTCAACTTTGGTCAAAGTTGCTATTTTTTCTATTTTCTTTTGTAAGATGGCCTATGTATGAATGAATCTTTGTATAAAATTCCTTTTGAATGTAATGAAACAATGCTTTGTTTTGCCTACTAAAATCATGTTTGAATGGTCTTGAATGAAACATGTTCTACGAACTTGAATGAATGAAGGGATCATGAATGTGTATGAAATCAACATGGATTACCAATCCCACAAATGGACTAACCATCAATGATATTCTAATGAACTATGAAATAGGGAATCCACAACAAGAATCAATGCAAAAACAAGCAATGGGCTAAACTTGTAAATTAAGCAACCAAGTGATTTGAATGCATCTTGACTATGCCATGCTTGTGGATGGAAACAAAACCCTTGAAATAACCTAAGGGTGAAGTAAACTTGATGACAAGAACTAATGAATGTATGAACAAATGATCAAAGTAATAACCATTCAAGGCTCAGTCAAATACAAACAATGCAAGGAGCCATCATGAATGAACTAAGGCCTTGAATCAAGAATTAGGGCACAATGCAATCCACAAGTGATTGGATGATTAAGTAAGATCAACAAGTGACAGGGTATGGTGCACCTCCTTAATTAGGGTTTAGGATCAAGTCACAAGGTCAAACTGATGAAACAAGCAACAAGGGATCAAGGACGTAGGGTTTTGCAAGCCACATGGTTAAAAGATGATCAGATGAGTTACAATGCTCCAAACCAAAGACCTATAGCAAATTAGGGTTTCCATGATAAAAGTGAAAGGTGAAGTGAACAAGTGCCAAAGCTCAAGAAGCAAACTTATATCACACGCCTCTATCACTAGGATTTAGGATTAAGGCAAGAACAAAGAGCCTCTTACAAACAAGAGCTAGGTTTTAAGATCAAACCACATGAATAATGCCATGAATCCCACCACAAACCTTTGAATCTATGAAGATGCTTATGAATGTTAATATTGAAATTCTAGTTATCAGACTTTCGATGTCACACGGGTTGTTATGACATCCGATTCTGCGCAGACAAGAATTATGCAGAACTTAAAAGTAAGTGCAGTAACTAACACAAGTAATTGTTTACCCAGTTCGGTCCAACATGACCTACGTCTGGGGGCTACCAAGCCAGGGAGGAAATCCACTATTAGTAGTATTAATTCAGACCTTAAACCAACTGTTTAACCCTATCACTTAATACCTACCCAATGCAATTTCAATCTTACACTAAGATCAGAGTTCCTACTCACTCCCCCTCAATCACCTCAGTGATTACAACCTTTAATTACTATTAAAGACACTTGTGAAGTCACACTTCAAACAACTCTTGATTGTGCTTAACAACTTTAATCAAGATACATATCACTCACGCTTAAAAGCTTAGAGTGACACAACACTTACAACTCAATGAACACCCTATACCAATGCAATCATCTACGTGATAATAGCTTGGCTTACAAGATACGTCTAATACAAGACACACAAAAATACAGCAGTGAAGTATGATGAACACACTGAATCTTCACGCCTAAAATCCCCAGTTCTGAATGAAGGATTGCCATCCTTTTATATTGCAGCACTTGGGCCTTGTACTTGTATTTTCCTGAAATTAAGGTCACGCGAGTTCCCCTAAATTCCACATCTAGGTTACTAACAAATAGGCTATTTGTTAGGTTCATTAATTGTAGCTTGGTTGTTGGTTTCCTGGATTTTCTCTCAGCTGTTAAATCCCTGAAGAATAGCCTGAGAAAAATGCTGAAACAGAAAAACTAAACAACCTACAATATAGCATACGCTGTCAGGAATGAAAGTCACAACATTCAGTTTGACATCCAAATCAAGGACCATATGCTAAGTCTGTTTTTCCTGAAAACAGACAGTACAAATTTGTTGAACTGTACAGGACCAATCTGTCCATACCTCAGTATCAGCGTACATTAATAAATGTCAAGACATCCAATTTGACATTTACACAATTAGCCTTATGTCAGGCCTGTTATCCTCCTGAAGAACAGACTGAGATACATACTGAAGTGTAGCAGAAAACCACTCTTCCTATTGTTCAGTATATGCTGTCAATGATGAATGTCATAACATCCAGTTTGACATTCAGACAGTAGGCCTTATGCCAGGTCTGGTATTTCCTTGATAACCAGACTGAAAATAAATACTGAGTTCTAACAGAACACCAACTGTTCTATTCCTCAGTATCTGCTGACAGGGATGAATGTCATAACATCCAGTTTGACATTCAATAAATCCTGTATTAGCTAATCCTGCAGTATACTACTCAGGTATTTCATGACATCAGCCAAGACATCAGAGTACAGCTAGATATTCTAACATACAATGCAGTCAAACAAACTCCTCCACAGCATGTCATGACATCAGTCAAGACATTAGAATCCAGCTAGTGTTTTACCATACAATGCAGCCAATTAAACACCTACAAACTCCCCCTTTGGAATTTTTTTGGCTAAAACACTTTGGTCTCACAACAGATTGCATAGCAGCGGAAAACCTACATCTAGCAGGAAATTAACCTAGCTAATACACTCAGAGTTGCAGCACACTCACACACAAGGAAGTTAAATAAAAACTTCACATACCAGCACACATACAGAAGTTAAATAAAAACTTCTAATTGCAGCACACACATACATACTCACACTCATTATAAGTGGAACAACTGCTGCATCACAACCTCTGGATTAGAGGATCTTGAATATCTGTCCTGAATAGCTGTTTAGCAAAACAATCTGTTGTCCTGGGGTATCACCTGTTACTCCCCCTTTTTGTCAAAACTGTTGCCAAAGCAACACTTTAAATTACAGATCCACATAAAACAGAATTACACCTAAAAGACAGAATTACAGTCTTGGTTTTACTTCACAGTTTCAACCAAGTCAACACCCACTTGATCTTACTTCACAGCTTTGATCAAGTAGTCACACACTCTTGCTTTATAATAGGTACCACCATATCAGATGCCATGACTTTGTGTCTGACATCCAGAACCACTCCTGCATGAACATTGTCCTTGAACTCCTGCAGGTGCATAGGCTGCCTCAAGTTAGGATATCTCCTTAACCTCTTGTTGCCACACTTGTTGCAAGTGACATAGCTATGGTCTGTTGACCAATCAGAGCACACTTCCAATTGTTTAATAGGCAGAGTTATTAAACAATACATCCCAAACATCATTGGTTGCTATAAGTTCTCAGAGAGACATATTCCCAGTTTGCCCCTTAAGTTTTCAAACTGAGTAGCATCCAGAGCCTTTGTAAATATGTCAGCCAGTTGGAGTTCAGTGGCTACATGTTCCAAGGTAATCACTTTGTCTTCCACCAGATCTCTGATGAAGTGATGTCTAATGTCAATATGTTTGGTCCTGCTGTGTTGGATGGGATTCTTGGAAATATTGATGGCACTGAGATTATCACAGAACAATGTCATGACATTTTGAGAGACATTGTACTAAGTGAGCATCTGTTTCATCCAAACCAGTTGGGAACAACTGCTTCCAGCTGCTATGTATTCAGCCTCTGCAGTGGACAGAGATACACAATTCTGCTTCTTGCTGAACCATGATATGAGATTGTTTCCCAAGAAGAAACATCCTCCTGATGTGCTTTTTCTGTCATCAGCACTCCCAGCCCAGTCAGCATCACAATACCCAGATAGGACAGGCTCAGAACCATGTGAGTACAACATCCCATAGTCACAAGCCCCATTGATGTACTTGAGAATCCTCTTGACTTGATTCAAGTGGCTCAATTTGGGCTCTGCTTGGTATCTCGCACACACTCCAACTGCATAGGAAATGTCAGGTCTACTTGCAGTTTGGTATAGAAGACTACCTATCATGCTTCTATACAAACATTGATCAACACTGGGCCCTCCATCATCTTTGGTTAACTTTAGATGAGTAGGTGCATGAGTTCTCTTGTGCCTAGCATTATCCATACCAAACTTCTTAACTATGTTTTTGGCATACTTGCTTTGGGAGAGAAACATAGAATCCTCCATTTGGTTGACTTGCATTCCAAGAAAATAAGTCAGTTCCCCAACCAGACTCATTTCAAACTCAGATTGCATTTGGTGAACAAAATGTTTTACCATTTGCTCTGACATTCCACCAAAAACTATATCATCCACATAGATTTGAGCAATCATGATTTTGCCATCTTCATCCTTCACAAACAAGGTCTTATCTATCCCACCTTTTCTGTATCCATTTGAGGTCAGAAATTCAGTCAACCTTTCATACCAAGCTCTAGGTGCTTGCTTCAACCCATACAAGGCTTTCCTCAACTTGTACACATGCTTAGGTTGGTTAGGATCACAGAACCCTTTCGGTTGTTCCACGTAGACTTCTTCATTTAAGTAGCCGTTTAAGAATGCACTCTTCACATCCATTTGGAACAATTTGAACTTCAGAATGCATGCTACACCTAACAACAATCTGATGGACTCAAGCCTAGCAACGGGTGCAAACGTCTCATCAAAATCAACCCCTTCAACTTGAGTATATCCTTGAGCTACTAGTCTTGCTTTATTTCTAGTAATTACTCCTTTCTCATCAGACTTGTTTTTGTAGATCCACTTGGTACCAATGATGTTAGTCCCTTCAGGTCGTGGAACTAGCTCCCATACTTCATTCCTTTTAAACTGCTCCAGTTCATCTTGCATGGCATTGATCCAATATTCATCAGTCAGGGCTTCTTTCATATTTTTTGGTTCAACCTTGGATACAAAACAGGAATTTGAGCTAATTTCCCTTGATCGGGTAGTCACACCACTATTGGGATCTCCTATGATAAGATCCTTAGGGTGGTCTTTCTGAATTCTGATAGATGGCATTTTGGTGGGTGCATCTACCTCACATTCAGTAGGGGTTTCCTGTACTTCTTCAGACTTGACTGGTATGTCTGTTGTAGTATCAAGGAATGTTCCAACATCCTCTATGACATCGATTCCTTCCTCTTTATCATCCACAATAACATTTATGGATTCCATCAGGATATTGGTCCTGTAGTTGAACACTCTGTACGCTCTGCTGTTAGTTGAGTATCCTAGGAATATACCCTCATCACTTTTGGGATCCATTTTCCTTCTCTGTTCACGATCTGTGAGAATGTAGCATTTACTTCCAAAGATATGAAAGTACTTCACAGTGGGTTTTCTGCCTTTCCATATTTCATACAGAGTGGAGGAGGTTCCTTTTCTCAAGGTGACTCTATTGTGAACATAGCAAGCGGTATTCATAGCTTCAGCCCAAAAGTGCATAGGGAGCTTCTTTGCATGAATCATAGCTCTGGCAGATTCTTGAATAGTTCTATTTTTCCTTTCAACTATCCCATTCTGCTGAGGAGTTATAGGAGAGGAGAACTCATGACTTATTTTTTCAGACGAGCAGAACTCATCAAACTTGGAATTTTTGAACTCCGTACCATGATCACTCCTAATTTGGACAACACAACTGTCCTTTTCCCTTTGAAGTCTGATGCACAGGTCTTTGAAGACATCAAATGTATCCGACTTCTCTCTGATGAAGTTTATCCATGTGTATCTGGAATGGTCATCAACCACCACATATGCATATCTCTTTCCACCCAGACTTTCAAGCTGCATAGGTCCCATTAAGTCCATGTGCAACAGTTTCAGAACTCTGGAAGTTGTAGGATGTCCCAGCTTCGGATGTGACATCTTGGTTTGCTTGCCCACCTGGCATTCTCCACAGACTCTTCCTTCATCAATAAGCAGCTTTGGGATTCCTCTAACTGCTTCCTTGGATATGATCTTTTTCATTCCCCTTAAGTGTAGATGACCAAGGCGTCTATGCCACAGTTTCACCTCCTGTTCTTCCTTGGCTGAGGAGCACATTGTGGAAAAGTTTGAGAGCTTAGGTTCCCACAGATAATAGTTATCTTTGGATCTGGATCCTCTCATAACTTCTTGATTATCTCCATTTGTCACAACACATAGCTCCTTAGTGAACTGAACATAGTATCCTTGATCACACAACTGGCTTATGCTGATGAGGTTGGTCGTCAATCCTTTTACTAACATTACATTATTCAGTTCCGGGACTCCAGAGCAGTCCAGCTTACCCACACCTTTTATTTTTCCTTTAGCACCATCACCAAAGGTCACATAACTGGTAGTGTGCGGTTGTATATCCACCAATATATTCTCCATACCAGTCATATGTCTTGAGCAGCCACTGTCAAAGTACCAGTCTTCTCTGGTAGATGCCCTTAGAGTTGTGTGAGCTAACCTAGCATACCATTATCGCTTCTTGATGGGGACATAGTGCCTATATGTCTTATGCTTAGGTCTGACATGAGGGGCTTGGTTAGGGTAACCATGAAGCCTGTAACAGAAGGCTTTTATATGGCCAAGCCTACCACAGTGGTGACATCTCCATTTCTGGAATTTCCTCTTCTGATGATTATTCATCCTGGTTCCCTGATGTTGAGACATTGGGTGTGACCTCCGCTTGAATTTCTGAACTTTAGCCTTTGGGCGTTTGAGTTCAGCTGAGGATTTTTTCACAAAGCCTAAACCAGATATGGTTCCAGACTTCTGTCCCACCTTTAGGATCTCTTCCAAGATGTCAGTTCCTTTATTCAACATTCTGATGGATTTAGTCATTTGATCCAGCTTGGAGGTCAGCAAGGTTATCTCACCATTTAGACCCTCTATGACAATCAGATGCTTCTGTCTCTCATCTTCCAGCTCCTTGATGAGCTTCTTCTGCTTTTCTCCTTGTACACGCACTTCTGCACTGGTGACACATAGCTTCTTATAAGCTGCAGCAAGTTCATCAAAGGTCAGTTCATCTGCACTTGAGTCATCATCAGTGGCACAAACACTCGTTAGTGCAGTGACATGTTTAGCAGATTCTCCTTCAGATTCACTTTCAGAATCTCCCTCAAACCATGTGACAGCTAGCCCCTTCTTTTGCATCTTGAGGTAAGTAGGGCATTCAGCTCTAATGTGTCCATAGCCTTCACATCCATGACATTGGATTCCCTTGCCTTGGTTGAACTTTTCTTCAGAAGTTGGTCTTTTCCTGATGTCAGACGAGATG
This sequence comes from Lathyrus oleraceus, assembly GCF_024323335.1. Classification (NCBI taxonomy): domain Eukaryota; kingdom Viridiplantae; phylum Streptophyta; class Magnoliopsida; order Fabales; family Fabaceae; genus Lathyrus; species Lathyrus oleraceus. The sequence goes on along the minus strand of NC_066583.1, from coordinate 270,525,926 downwards.
TTCTTGACATTTGGTCTACCTCTTTGATCAATCTTCTTCACGAACTTGTTGAACTGTCTCCCAAGCATGGCTATGGCTTCTGATATGCTTTCATCACCTCCAGTATATCCTGCTTCTGACTCCTCTTCAGAATTTGATACAAAAGCTACACTTTTGTTCTTCTTTTCAACATTCTCACACATGCCCATTTCAAAGGTTTGGAGAGAACCAATGATCTCATCCACCTTCATGATGCAGATATCTTGAGCCTCTTCTATTGCAGTGACCTTCATGGCAAATCTCTTAGGTAATGACCTGAGAATCTTTATTACAAGTTTCTCTTCAGCCATTTTCTCACCTAAGCCACCAGAGGTGTTTGCAATCTCAAGAATATTCATGTGAAAGTCATGAATAGTCTCATCCTCTTTCATCCTCAGATTTTCAAACTTGGTGGTCAGCATCTGAAGTTTGGACATCTTCACCTTGGAGGTACCTTCATGAGTTATCTTGAGGATATCCCAAACTTCCTTAGCCAGCTCACAGTGGTGCACCAGTCTGAAGATGCTCTTATTGATTCCATTGAACAATGCATTCAAGGCCTTAGAATTTCCAAGGGCTAATGCCTCTTGCTCCTTGTCCCACTCTTCTTCAGGAATCTGCACACTGACTCCATCTTCACCTGTCTTCGTTGGATGTTCCCATCCTTTGTTGACAGCTCTCCAGACTTTGCTATCTAGAGACCTTAAGAAGGCTATCATACGAGGCTTCCAGTCATCATAGTTAGAACCATCCAACATGGGCGGTCTATTTGAGTGTCCTATATCCTTGTCCATGGTACTAGAAAGTAACTTCCCTAGATCTCACCCAGAAATTAACAGGAATGGTGCCTGCTCTGATGCCAATTGAAATTCTAGTTATCAGACTTTCGATGTCACACGGGTTGTTATGACATCCGATTCTGCGCAGACAAGAATTATGCAGAACTTAAAAGTAAGTGCAGTAACTAACACAAGTAATTGTTTACCCAGTTCGGTCCAACATGACCTACGTCCGGGGGCTACCAAGCCAGGGAGGAAATCCACTATTAGTAGTATTAATTCAGACCTTAAACCAACTGTTTAACCCTATCACTTAATACCTACCCAATGCAATTTCAATCTTACACTAAGATCAGAGTTCCTACTCACTCCCCCTCAATCACCTCAGTGATTACAACCTTTAATTACTATTAAAGACACTTGTGAAGTCACACTTTAAACAACTCTTGATTGTGCTTAACAGCTTTAATCAAGATACACAGCACTCACGCTTAAAAGCTTAGAGTGACACAACACTTACAACTCAATGAACACCCTATACCAATGCAATCATCTACGTGATAATAGTTTGGCTTACAAGATACGTCTAATACAAGACACACAAAAATACAGCAGTGAAGTATGATGAACACACTGAATCTTCACGCCTAAATTCCCCAGTTCTGAATGAAGGATTACCATCCTTTTATATTGCAGCACTTGGGGCTTGTACTTGTATTTTCCTGAAATTAAGGTCATGCGAGTTCCCCTAAATTCCACATCTAGGTTACTAACAAATAGGCTATTTGTTAGGTTCATTAATTGTAGCTTGGTTGTTGGTTTCCTGGATTTTCTCTCAGCTGTTGAATCCCTGAAGAATAGCCTGAGAAAAATGCTGAACTAGAAAAACTAAACAACCTACAATATAGCATACGCTGTCAGGAATGAAAGTCACAACATTCAGTTTGACATCCAAATCAAGGACCATATGTTAAGTTTGTTTTTCCTGAAAACAGACAGTACAAATTTGCTGAACTGTACAGGACCAATCTGTCCATACCTCAATATCAACGTACATTAATAAATGTCAAGACATCCAATTTGACATTTACACAATTAGCCTTATGTCAGGTCTGTTATCCTCCTGAAGAACAGACTGAGATACATACTGAAGTGTAGCAGAAAACCACTCTGCCTATTATTCAGTATATGCTGTCAATGATGAATGTCATAACATCCAGTTTGACATTCAGACAGTAGGCCTTATGCCAGGTCTGGTATTTCCTTGATAACCAGACTGAAAATAAATACTGAGTTCTAACAGAACACCAACTGTTCTATTCCTCAGTATCTGCTGACAGGGATGAATGTCATAACTTCCAGTCTGACATTCAATAAATCCTGTATTAACTAATCCTGCAGTATACTACTCAGGTATGTCATGACATCAGCCAAGACATCAGAGTACAGCTAGATATTCTAACATACAATGCAGTCAAACAAACTCCTCCACAGCATGTCATGACATCAGTCAAGACATTAGAATCCAGCTAGTGTTTTACCATACAATGCAGCCAATTAAACACCTACAAACTCCCCCTTTGGAATTTTTTTGGCTAAAACACTTTGGTCTCACAACAGATTCCATAGCAGCGTGTCGCAACCTGAAAAATACAGTGCGAAAAAAAAACAACCTGCGAAAGAAAAAGACAGAAGAGTCGCCACCGTGCGTTATTCATCCCAAAGGAGGGAAAGGAAACGCTCGAAGTAAACCTGAAAAAGGAAAGGACAAGACGGGGTCTCGCAACCAAATCTTGGGTTCGGGAGTCGGTTATGCGAAGGGAAGGTATTAGCACCCCTACGCATCCGTAGTACTCTACGGGATCCACTTTTGTAGTTCTTGTCTAAAAGGTGTGGGTTTATCTTGTGTTGTTTACCAAAAAAAAGGGTTAAATGAAAATGACTCGCGCGGATGTCGCATCCACTGCATACGTATCTCATCTGAATATGAGAATCAGAGTCTTCGTAGCTCGGCTGACCTATGGGTTGGGTTTTGGGCGAACAACGTTACTACGCAATCTACCGGATGCTCGACCTTTGGAGACTTACTCGCCTGTAGTAGAAGGAGTTAGCGTGTTGCTTTGGGTTTTAGGGTTTGGGATGCTCAAGGGCAAAAAGGGCAGTCCTTGACGAAGGAACCGCGCTACCTGCAGGGATATGAATACAAAACACAAAACATGTATCTCAAAGTAAAATGCCACCAAGGGGCTCAAACGTTGCCTCCTATCGAGGTCTTCCAGCTAGGAAAGCAGTAAAATGCGGGAAAAATGTAAAAGTACCACGCGGATAAAGATCCGAAGTAACAGCAATTAGAGGAATGGGAAACCCTGAGATCCTTCCAAGCTAATGCCATCAAAGAAAAGTGAGTCAGTACAGGTAATCGGAATGAACCTCCAGGGGTTATCCCACAAATAAAGTGGGAAACCACGCAAGTTATCCCTGCAAAAGTCATGTGAGCCCTCACAAAAATTCAACAAAAGGGTTAGTGAAACACCATAAGCATTTTTTTCATGATCAACAGTATGGTTTCAAAAAACTCAAACCCTGTGGCATACATTTCAGAAATTAAACGGTTAAACATTCAAGGCATTGTTTATACATTCATATACATATTAAACCCATGGGCAAAGGTAATGGGAATAATGGCAAACCTGATTGGAGAGCTTGATTGAAATTGAGTTGCACCCGTGAGGTTTACAAAACAATCTTCAGGGTTTATGTGAGGCAAAGGTGATTCTGTGTAGTTGAGTTCCCTTCGGGGTTTGGAGGCTGCTCCGAACTCCGTTAGGTCTTCTCTCACTATCTTTTTCCTCAGGGTTTTGTTCCAAGGAAACCTTAGAGTATTTTGCTTCTCTTCAAAATCCCCCTTTGTTCTGTGTTCTCTCAAGTGAAGCCTTGGTATTTATAGACTGAATTTCATGGTTTTGTGGGCTCAAATGAGAGAGACCAAAGTCCAAAATTTTTATTATATTTTATTTATTTAATTATTTAATTATTTAATTAATTAATTAATTAATTAATTTTTTTTTTTTTATTTTTTGTAAAAAATTATATTATTATTATTATTATTATTTTTTTTCGTTTTTTTTCGTTTTTTCTTTTTTTCATTTTTTTTTTGGATCTAATTCTGATTGACATGATGAAATGCTAAATGAATGCATGAATGAGGAGGGCAAATTTTGGGGTGTTACAGCGGCCCCTATTCAATCATCAGCTAACCCGAGTAGGATGAAAGCGAACAGCTTATCAGACAAACGGGGTGAGCTGTGATTGAATACCAAAGACAGACCGAAAATTTGTGCTCCGAGAATACCACAAAAACGCGGAAATACACCGCGCTGTTTATCTTTCTTCCGATCCTCTGGCTTAATCTGGAGTTTCGATCCTCTGGCTGAACCTATACTCAATTTAGTCCTCTGGTTGGATATTAATTTTGATCCTCGGGCTGGATACGATTTTGATCTTCTGGCTAGATCTTCTTCGATTTTCTGGCTAGATCTCCTTCGTTTCGATTCTCTGGCTGAATCTATTTCCTTTGATTCTCTGGCTGAATCTACTTCGATCTTCTGGCTAGATCTGAATTGCTTCGATTCTCTGGCTGAATCTATTTCCGGTCTTCGGGCTAGACCTGACTTCGATCTTCTGGCTAGATCTGGATTGTTTTGATGATAAATTCCCATCATTAGGATCCCGCATCTGAGGCATGCGCTGGTTGACCCTCTTTTGAAATCTACACCCAACCTTCATATTAGATATGCAGCTTCGAGCATATTCCACTTTTGGGCTTCGTACATATTCTTCGGGCTAGAACATGTTGTAACGACTCCTCAATTAGACTTGCTGGGGAAATAAAGCTTGTAGGCGACTTCATTGGGGAATCTTCGAAATTGAGCCTCAGGCTGACTCTTGGGAAAACGATTCTCAGGCTGAATCTTCAAAAATGACTCTCATGCTGGATCACGGGAAAATGATTCTTAGGCTGAATCTTCAAAATGACCCTCAGGCTGGATCACTCACGCTTGATCCTCTGGCTGGATCTCAAGACCTTGGTTGTAAAGTAATTCTTCAGTCTGCTTGGAAGAACCTGTTTATCAGCTTATGTGTATGCTTCATATGATATGCATGCAAATGCAAATGTTATGCATGGTGTAAAAAAGAAATCTGCTTGGGGAAGCAAACTCCGGTAGGGAACAGATCGCTGTATCAATCCTTGAATGCTCTGTGGGGAATGATCCGTCTGCCGGGACCAATGAGCCACCAAAAATAAATTGGCTGCTTGAAAAGTTGACCTTGCAGGGGGAGTATCAACTATGGAAACTTGGTTCGGCGAGGCTCTGTGAGGAGAGTCTGTGGGTGTCGCATCGCGCGAAAAACCGGCGGGAAAACAAGAACAACAGAGCCGCCACCGTGCGTTATTTATCCCAAAAGAGGGAAAGGAAACGCTCGAAGTAAACCTGGAAAGAACATGGTCTCGCGACCAAAGAGTATGGGTTCGGGAGTCGGTTATGCGAAGGGAAGGTATTAGCACCCCTACGCATCCGTAGTACTCTACGGGATCCACGCACAAAAGGAAGGAAAATGGTTGCTAAACACTGCTCAAACACACACTGGCTGAAAGAGACACAAGAAAACAAGACTGAAACTGACTCGGCAGGATATCGCATCCTGGGCCTACTTAGTCTATCAGGCATAGACATCAGAGTCGAAGTAGTTCGGACTGGGGAAACGACACATGCTCGCTAAGATATCGCATCCTATGCATACGTATCTTCTCGGACGAGAGAAGAATCAGAGCATTCGTAGCTCGGCTGACGCGCGCACAGACAAACAGACAAAGGCAAACGTGGAGCCCGACTGCCAATCACTGGACTTATGTCAGCATCCGAACCAAACACACGCACATTGGAACCCAACTGCCACTCGATGGACTTACATCAGCTTCCAAGCACACAACAACACAACAAGTTAATAGGGAGTCGGGGACTCGAGCCTATAACTGTCAAACATACACAAAAAAGAAAAAGGGCGCCCGGAGAGATCAACTCAATCTCCTGCCTACATACTTCATCTGGTATGAAGATCAGGGCGATGTAGTTCCCCTACGCAGGGATAAAGGATCTAGCCTAACCAGATAACAGAGGGAGACACAACTCTAGGGAGACTACGACTCGAGCCTAGATGTTGTCATGCAAAATCAACCCTAAGTTAAGGTTTCTAGCTAAATGGCACGCGGGCCAACCTATCCTAAACAGACACAAGAGAAACGAGATCTCAATTGCAACTAGGGCAAGAGACGGGGGATATCTCAATCACAACAGGGGTGAGAGAAAAGAGTTAGTGTTAGTGGTTAATCAAACTCGACAAGACATCGCGTCTAGTGCCTACGTATCTCATCTGAACATGAGAATCAGAGTTGCCGTAGTTCGGCCAAACAACTCTAAACATGGCTCACACAGGAAGTAAGCCACACAGACTTGACTTTGCACAAGGGCAAGTCAAGCACAGCCTATCTTGCACAAGGGCAAGACTAAGCTAAACCTAAAGAGGCAAAGCAAACAGGCAATCACAAACACATACAGCATGATATAAACACACCAACAGGGGGGCTCAAACATCAAGGGTTAGGCACTAGGGCCAACTGGAATAGGGTAAGTGTGCTCTTAACCTTGCCATTGAGGGGCTAAGGTGAAGCAGATGAAAGGTGAAGTGAGGATGAGACCTCACAGCTCTTATCCCTGGCCAGGGAGAGCTCAAGACAAGAATGTGTGGGTTCAGAAAGTGGGAACCCTTTTACACATTTGAAACTGACTCAACTGTGCAATTGCACAAGATCTTGGGTTCTTATCTGAAATGCATCAACACAGTGGTGTGAGCAAAGCAGATGACACACTGAATAGTGGGGGATAGATTGCATATCCCTACCTTCCACCAATTGCCTCTTCACTTAGGAGGTCTTTGACTCTATGCAAGGACGAAAGTAAACAGTCACAAACATTGCCTCTTAAGGAGGACTTCAGACAGTTGCCTGGCCAAGTAACAGGCCAGGTCTTCCAGACTACATGAAGACAAAGAGACATACCTCAATGCAAATTGCTTATACAAGCAAAGCAAAGCAAAAAGTTCACAAGGAACTAAGCAACTAAAGCACCTGAAACAGTCAAGCAGATGTTAGTATGCAACTTCAAACAAAACAAACAGAAACAGACAACAACAGTCCATTAGAGGCACATGGATGTGCATGGCACAAGGCTTAGGGCATGTGGGCCAAGCCCCCTACAAAACAAAGAGGTTAGGCAATGATACTTGGGTAAGCTCAATCAAAAGAATTGGTCACAATGGCCATTTGGTGGTCAACCTGAAATCACAAACTCAAAGGTGAGTAACAGGACCACTAGGGCAAGCCTAGGGTCAAAAGTGAATGAGAAAGTCAAGACAGCAAGGGTCAAGTATCCAAAATCATGTTCAAACCACTAGGAAACACAACCAATTGGGTTCACAATCATATCACTCTTCATCATCCTTTCATGAACCATTTAGGTCAAAACATGGCACACAGAAGCTCATAGAAGTCAACAGCAAGGCTTAACTCAAAAAGCAATCTAAACATTTTCCAAAAAAAATTACCAAACAAATCATGGCCAACCACAACCCACAGCGGGGTAAGCATGTCAAATTTCATCCCATTTGGACAAGTTTAGGAGGTCAAAAACATTTAATCGGGACTTTGTCAGAATTAAATCGAGCACTGTGTGAAAAATTATCCTAAGTGTTTAAGGGGACATGTTCCTACCCTAAATTGATTTCACACAAAAATCCCAGGTCTGAAAGATCAAAATAACCATATGAAACACACAAGATGAGATTTAATCAATAGAACTCATAAAATCGGGATAAATTCACAAAATGGTCTAAAAAGTCAACAAAGTCAAACATTCATATTTTTTGTCATTTTTTCATGTTCACATATTTATTCCATGTTAAATAAAATAAAAATCAAAGATGAAAATCAAAATGGAAGTTTTTAAAAGAAAACATTAAAAAATGCATTTTTAAAAAGGGAAAAAAACAAATGGGGAAGGTGGGATTCGAACCCCTCCCCTTGGCAATTCAACTCAGCGCGCCCACCACTGGGCTGTGAGTCATTTGGTGATTCATTGTTGCTTCTAGTCAAAATAAACAAAACAAAAATTTTAAATCTGAGATGCGCGCGCCCTGGCACCATCTTCCTCCCCAAAATCAAACATATTTTTCAAACTTCAGCAACATATATCTTCCTCTATAGTGCACGAAATCAAATGAAGTAAAAACCAAAGTTCATCTATTTCATGTGCTTAAAACAACCATGGTCATGAAGTTCAAAATGGTGCACTGTGTACAAAGATACATCATGATGAACACAGAAACCCTAACTCCCTAGCAGCAAAACTCAAAATCACACACAAGCAAAATTGGATAAAAATAGGCATTCAATCATGTTCAGGGGGTTGAATATAGCATTTCTCATTCACACATTAAGTCATGAAAACCACTCTATCAAGCATTTCGAAAGCAAGTTGCTAACCTGAACAGGGCAATGTTGAATGTGATGTTGGAGGTGCTTTTAATGGTGCTAGATGATCCCTTTAGTACCTTTGATGCTCCAGGAATGTAATGCCATCGAGAATTTGCCTTAAAACCTCCTCAACTGTTCTGGCCAACTCAAGTTGCAAGTGTGAAAATGTGAGATTTGGATATGATGATTTAGTGATTACAGATGTGATTTTCTGCCTACAGTAGCTTCTATATGTTACATGGAAGGTGTTTGAATGGATGGTTTGCAAGGGACTTGGGGGAAATATGATTTTGAAAATTTGGATTTTGAAGTAGAAAGTGAGTTTTTTTGCAATGGTGAGTTTGGGAATGCTGTATGCAGTTGGATGGTGGCTAGCTGTTTGTTGGCAGGGCAAAGTTTTAAAACACAAGGCAAGGCCCAGTTTGAAGGAGGTTTTTGGTGAGTGAGTTAAATCCAATGCCTTGTTATGTGTTGGCTACTGTTGCTGTTTTTCACAGCAGCAAAATAGTGAGGAACCATGTGCAAGGCAAAGGCAAGGTTGGGTTTGGAGCTTTTGTTTTGGACAGAAGATGTGGGATGCAAAATAGCAGGGTTAGTGAGCAGAATCCATTTCCCTGTGCCAATCTATTTTTCTGATGTATGTTGTTGTCTGCAGGATGTTGTCAAGCCAATTTAGTTCATTGGTTCTTTGATGTTTGGACTGATATAAACAAAGGTGTCAAAGTGAGGTTTTGGCCATGGCAGGAAAAGTGATGCAGTATATGTTCAAGCCAGCCTTAGTTTGTTGGTTTAGGACTTGACAGGTTTTGTAAGATACAAATAAGCAAAGGTTTTGGTTGGTCTATTGGGAATTTGGACAGAAAATGCACAAGCAAAGTGAGAGGCTTTTTCCAGTTTGGACAGGAAAGGTTGAGATACAAGTAGCAGGGTCAGTTGAGAGAGTGAGCCATCATCTAAAAATGAAGTGTTGTTGGTTTTGTGATGACAGGGAAAAATGATGGAAAATGGTTTTGAGCAATTGCCAAGGTTTTTCCTTTTCTGCTGCAGTGTTGTGACAGGTTTTTTAGAAGAGAAATGCCAAGGTGTGTGGTAATGAGTGTAAGGTGGTTGTATGGCTGCTACTTGCTTATGACAAAAAAGTGAGGTTTTGAAATTTTGCTGTCCTATCTCCTTTGTAGTCTGGCCAGGTTTTTGACAGAAAAAATGTGCCAAAGGGTAAGAGCATGGTTGGCCAAAGAGTGAAGGTGATTGTGGTAAGGCCAAATGCAGTTCAAAATGGCAGCAGGAACATGTACAAGGTATGGTTGGTTTGTCCTTTTTCTGCTTTCCCTTGACAGTCCTTTTCCCTTGAAGAATGGCCAAAAAGTGAAACTCTATTGATGAGTGAAAGGAATGGTTAGCCTACTGTGCTGCTACTGTCCTCCATCTGCAGAAAATATGATGAGGAGGTATGTTGTTATGGTCATGGTACAAGTATGGTTGTGGAAGCATGGTGAACACATGTACTTTTGCCCAATTTTTAGCAACTAAGCATGGCCTTCTATTGTTGTTGGTTTAGGCTGCAAGATGAGGCTCTAATGACAGAAAAAATGCTGCATAATTGCTGTCCTTTTGAGGTGCAAGGCAAGGCATGGTGGAAGCATAGACAAGTATGGTGAAATTGTACCTTTCTTACAATTCAAGCAACCAAGCAATGGCCTTATGTACTGCATATTTTGACTTTGCAAACACATTCAAAATGACATTTCTGAGCTTTTCCAATTGGCCAAATGCTAGAAAAATGTTTATATCAAAAAGTCAACTCTTGGTCAAACTTACATTTAAATGAGAAAAGTCAAAATATGCCATTTTGATTGGTGAAGTTTTGGCTCATGAAATTTATATTTTTGGAAAGAGGGGATCAAATGTGACTTGTAGGAAAAAACCCCACCAAAATTGGCCAAACGGTTTGAGAGATATGGCCCTTTGAAGTTCAAGATTTTCTGAAATCGATTCGATCATAACTTGCCAACCACACATGGGAATTGAGAGTTCTAGGACTTTTTGGAAATGGGAGAACAAGATCTTCAACTTTCATGTTGGGCAAAAATTCATTTGAGGCTTGTATCAAAATGTAAGTTTGAGGATCAAGACTTTCCATTTATGGCAGGTTTCAGTTACAGGCCCAGTTTCTGTTTTGGGAAATTTCTGATCTGGCTTCAAATTCTTCCATGATGGTGTTTGGCATGATGTATGATGACTATTTGGACATGAATGAACTCTCACAAACCAATTCCAATCATCAAATCACTGATTAAACGGACAGTTGACCAACAGTTGACTTTTAGGGTTTCTGACTGATTATGCATTGACTGATGACTTCCAAACCCTAATTCCTTGAGGACTTGACTTCAAATGATGTCCCAAGTTGTATGAACTCTTGATTATTGATCATGGTGCCCAAATTCCACAAGAATAACCACCATCCACTGCTTTGACTGACAGTTGACTTTTTTAGGGTTTTTGACTGTCTGTGTATGAACTGATGATTTCCAAGTCTTCAACCCTTGACCAAAACACTTCAAATAGACCTCCAAGCCATGTGAACTTGTTGGACAAACCCCAAGGCCTTGGTTCAATGAGAAATTCCTTTGCTTGCTTGGTTGACTGATCAGGAGATTAGTTTGACCTAATTCTTGATTGCTTGCTCTTGAGGCAACTGAGGGACAATGCAAATGCTATGCAATGGATCATGATATGCCATGACCTAATATGAAAATGTATGCATAATGATAGGTGCAAATTTGAGGTGCTACAGCTGCCCCTATTCAATCAGCTGGGAACCCGAACGGATGATAGCAACGGCTGTCAGACTTTCAGGGTAAACAGGGATTGAATACCAAAGAACCGTAGAATTTGCACCAACTGGATGTGATACAAAAGAACCACGTCATTTACCGATGACGACTGCAATTGACAGCTTCAGAAAAGCGAAACCATTTTACCGATGGTTAGAAACTGGAAACTTGATATTTACCGATATCAACTTCAGCACGACCATTTACCGATGGCGACTGGGGAAAACAAACTTCTGAAAAACAAAACCATTTACCGATGGTTAAAACTGGAAACTTGGATATTTACCGATATCAACTTCAGCACAACCATTTACCGATGGCTGCTGGGAAACAGATTTCTGAAAAGCAAAACCATTTACCGATGGTTAGAACTTGATATTTACCGATATCAACTTCAGCCAGACCATTTACCGATGGCTGCTGGGAAACAGATTTCTAAAAAGCAAAACCATTTACCGATGGTTAGAACTTGATATTTACCGATATCAACTTCAGCCAGACCATTTACCGATGGCTGCTGGGAAACAGATTTGATGTAGAAAGGAAGCCAGACCATTTACCGATGGTGGCTTTAAAGAAACTCGACATTTACCGATGTCAACCTCAAACTGGCCACTTACCGATGGCTACTGTAACTGGGGATCCGATATTTACCGATATCGAAGGAAACTGGGCCATTTACCGATGGCGTCTCCACTTGGGGAGGAACAAAATCTTTGTGGTGATACCAGACAAGACGTTTACCGACGACTTCTGGGGATTTTGATTTTATCGACAAGGAAATAAAGCATGACCAGACATTTACCGATGACTGGGATGAGACTCGACGTTTACCGACATCGAAAGGTGATGTTTACCGACATCCAAAGAAATGACCAGACATTTACCGATGACTGGGAATGAGAAATTTAGTGGGGAGATACGAATATTTGCAACCGGAAACCAGATAGGACATTTACAGATGACTCTACTGGGGATTGCTAGCTGGGAATTATCAGACATTTACCGATGGCTGAGGAAAAGACTCGATGTTTACAGACACCGAAACAATGGTGTTTACCGACACCAAAAATGGCGACCAGACATTTACTGATGACTGGGTGGGACTCGATGTTTACCGACATCGAAAGATGATGTTTACCGACATCAAAAAAAATGACCAGACATTTACCGATGACTGGGGAGAATACTCGGTGTTTACAGACACCGAAACAATGGTGTTTACTGACACCAAAAATGATGACCAGACATTTACTGATGACTGGGGAGAATACTCGATGTTTACAGACACCGAAACAATGGTGTTTACCGACTCCAAAAATGATGACCAGACATTTACTGATGACCGGAGAATACTCGATGTTTACAGACACCGAAACAATGGTGTTTACCGACTCCAAAAATGATGACCAGACATTTACTGATGACCGGAGAATACTCGATGTTTACAGACACCGAAACAATGGTGTTTACCGACACCAAAAAATGATGACCAGACATTTACAGATGACTGGGAATACTCGACGTTTACAGACATCGAAAGATGATGTTTACCGACATCAAAAATGACCAGACATTTACTGATGACTGGAGAGAACACTCGATGTTTACAGACACCGGAACAATGGCGTTTACCGACACCAAAAATGACCAGACATTTACCGATGACTGGAGTGAGACTCGATGTTTACAGACACCGAAACAATGGTGTTTACCGACACCCAAAAAATGATGACCAGACATTTACAGATGACTGGGAATACTCGACGTTTACAGACATCGAAAGATGATGTTTATCGACATCAAAAAGAGAAGACACACGCGGGTGTTGACATGACACTTACTGGTATTACAAAGAACAAAATCTGGGATATGTTGAAGCAAGGCTGATCACTTGCTGGGGGTCTCACTGGGGAGAAACAAGCCTCTGTCATCATCGGGTGAGGAAATAAACCTCTGTCACCATCGGGTGAGGAAATAAACCTCTGTCACCATCGGGTGAGGAAATAAACCTCTGTCACCATCGGGTGAGGAAATAAACCTCTGTCACCATCGGGTGAGGAAATAAACCTCTGTGGGGAATAAACAATTCTGAATGCTGTCAAGAGCAACTGTAGCAGTCTTGCTGTGCTGATGTTGAATGAAATGATCCGCCTCTGCCGGGGATACGGTCTGGTGAAGTTAACACATGAATGCATATGTTTGAATTTTTCTATGGCGTAATGCTCCATATTGAATGGGAATGCTACGCAATTTTTGAGGATGCAATGATTACTACATGCAAAGTGCAAATGAACCCTGGCTAGGGAGCCGAAATGATCAGATACTCTGACTCTGTGGGGAGACTCCTCTTGGGGAAATATTCTGCGGAGAACTCTGCTTGGGGAATGGTACCGCGACTTCACTGGGAGAAAGGCCCAACCAATCCTCAGATAGGATAAACTCTGCTTGGAGAAAATCTGTTAATCCGCTGGGGATAACCCATGCAGTCCATAGGTAGAATCAACTTAGCTGGGGATGTAGATATCAGTCCACTATAGAAACTCGTCCAATCCACTGGTAGGATGAACTCTGTTGGAGAAATAAATGCTACTCCATTTAGGGACGACCCAACCAATCCATATGTAAGAGAATCACTGCTGGAGATGTATTTCATGAGACCCGCTCCACTCGGGGAACTTGCTGAGGAAAAACCAACACCATTCTGCTGAGGAGAGCGATCCTGGTGGAGAGAACAACCATAGTGGTGAGAGTAACAACTCTGTTGAGGATGATAACACGTTATATCATACTGGAGATGAATTCCCACAAACCTGCTTAGGATAAGCACTCACGGCCACACTGGAGATGATAGCATCACAAAACCAATTGTTGGGGAACACACCAACAGTCTACTGATAAACTCCACTAGGGGACTCCCGGGGAAAATAGTTGCCAGGCGCTCAGCGGGGATTCTCAACTGGGGAAATCTGCAAGCACAGGCCTGCTGGGGAGAAGCAATCCTTAGATTTGCTGGGGAAAGAAGGTACTGTCCACAGGTATCTCTGCAGGGGAAAATGATTCTGATAGCTTCAATACTGACTTGGGCTGGGGGCGTGACAACCTTCAGGCTTGCTGAGGAGACAACGATCTCGAATCTGCCAGGGAGATCACACTTTCAATCCTCTGGGGAGATACAGCCTGCTGGACAGGGATGTCGGTCGACTCGTCGAACACTAGTATCCATCATCCACCCATAGTGTTGACTTTCCACTTTTAAGAACTCCCAGACTCTTCTGGACTTTTCTGCTCCATCATCTTGTATTCCCAACTCGTTCGTACTTCACGGAGGTTGAACTCTTGGGATTTATACATACTTTCCAATCATCAGACTTTGAAGAGTCTTCTTGATTAACTTTCCAGGATCGTTGTCGTAATCTTTCACCGTCTTTTCACGGTTCAACTATCCCTTGCCCCTGGTTGGACTCTGAGGGGATCGTTTAGATAAAAGAACGTGCCCCAGGTATGCCCCATGATAAGGCTCGAACATCACTCTACTGGGGATGCCCCACGATAGGGCTAATAGGGACTTGGAGGGAGAAATGTTGCACTACTGGGGACATGAAGATGAACATCTTCAAACAACACTGCATCGGGCAACTTCACTGAGGAGAGACCATACGAGGTTCTGTAGGACAAAGATACAGTCACGCTTGAGATGCGAACAATTGTCTTACCTGTTGGTAATCATACCACCCCCGGGAGAGCACTGTGGGTCTCCTCAGTATCTTTCCATCATTGTGAAGGTTCACTTTGTTTAAGAACAGTTTTTTTTGAAAAATTTGTTTATTTTGAAAACAATGATACTTTATCAATTAGAACATGCAAAACGTTTGTTGAGTTGAAACAAATAAGAATGCAAATAATTGGATAAAAGCTCAAATTGATGTGATGGAATGGTAGTCTACAAAGGGCGAGACTCCATGGATCTGTACAAGTTTGAAATCGGTGATATATATTGGAGAGGGCTACATTGAACATAATGACCTTTCCTCTACCATTCTGAATTTTCGATGTATTCAGAGCTTCAGTCGACGACGAATCGAGAATCCCTGACGGATGACAGATATAGAGCACAGTCTTGTCAAGATGCAGTTACTTGCCAAATCCCTAATTTTTGCCTAGATTGCCCCAGTGTGAGGTGTCCAATCTAGCGGGATGCAAATTCTTTTTTCAATGTCTCTAACTTTTGCCTGGATCGCCCTTTCGGGTTTTCAATCCACCGAGACGCTCCTTTTTGCCTAAGTCGCCCTTTGGGGTGTTCGACTTAGCGAGCTTTTGCTTTTTGTTTTTGTTTTAGGCGAAGTATTTCTTGACTGCATCAGGATTCACAGGACGAGTGAACTTCTTCATCCATTGATGTAAGTGTTAAAGCACTGCCTGAAAAGGCTCTATTGACAACACATGGACTTTCATAGCTTGGGGTTCACTTGCCCCTGGAATCGGGCACGAAAGACAAGACTTTCTTGAGCACAGGGTCCCTCGGAACACACGAGGCTTGATCTTCTTGTCGAATGCTTTCTTCACTCTCTGCTGATATGACTGGCCATGACACATGGCAGTTGATCTCTTTGATTTTGATTGAATTCAGCATCAGCCAACTTGGGACTTTGAGGGTGCTATTTTCTTTTATTTCTTTCCTTTCTTTTTCTTTCTTTTGATTTCTTTTTTTTTGATTTTGCACCCTCCTCTTTCTCTTTTTTCTCTTTTTTTTTTTTTTTTTTTTTTTTGATAATGCCCCAGTTGGCTGTTCTGCTGATTCTCGAGATGCAGCTGAGTGATCTTCTTTTCTTGCTCAAGAAGTCGGGAAATCTCGTCAGGAATCCCTTCAACATCATCTTCGTCCACTTCGAATACAGGGAATTCAAAATTGGGAGATGACGTCCGATCACTATGTTCAATGGGTTTGAGAAACAACCTGCATAATGATTTAGAGATGAAAAGCTCTTTGAAAATCAAACAAGACAATCGTTATGCAGATGAAAAGATTGCTTTTATTCTTGTTTTAAAGGTTTTTTGTGATCACCAATTTCATGCAAAAAGCGAAAAGGGAAAACAAATGGAAAAACAAATGTTTTAACATGAATTATTTGAATGAAAATATCATTGCACAAAATGTCGCCAACAATGTCATCACTTCTCCTTTTGGCATGGGAGAAGGGTTTTTAAACAAAGTGATTATTACAAGGACTTATGAACAACTGTAGGAACGCCCACAGTGACCCAATTGTGATAGATCCCACCAGGGATGACAACTGTCAGTATTTCTTGCATTAGCAGCTTCTGCTCTCTGAACAACTCTTCTGAAGAAAAAGTCGGCGCCAGCCCGGGACTTGTTATCTTCAAGCTTGATTAGCATTGGGACCTAAGTCTTCCAAAATCAGAATACCTGACCTCACAAGGTCTTGAACCTTCATCTTCAGCTGGAAACAACTGTCCACATCATGACCAGGAGCACCCGAGTGATACACACAATGTTGTTCAGGCCTATACCACCACCGAGGGTTGACGGGTATGGGCGGCGGGTCTCTGGGAGTAATCAAGTTCCGCTCTATCAACGAGGGACAGAGCTCGGCGTAGGACATGGGGATTGGATCAAAATTATCTTCTTCCTCTCATTACTCGTACTGGCTTGATTACCATTGTGAGGCTGGGAAGCCTGCTGCTGAGGACGATGTTGTTGATGCCGATATTGCTGAGTTGACCTTCTCTACTGTTGTCGAGGTTGGAATAGTCACACCAACAGCCTGACGATACTGTCCTCCGTTCACACTCCTCCGCCGGTGCACAGCATTTGTTTCAATCTCTCCCCTTTTGGGTGCCCCAGAGTATGTCTTCTTAGAACCGGAAGAACTTGAAGAGCCAGGATGGCGAACCGGAGCACGGGTTGTTCTGACGTCAACAGTCTCTGCAGCAAGAGGCTGTTCACTGATTCTGATCCCCCTCAATTCATCACCCACGGCACAATCATTGACGGGAATAGTGACAGCAGCATTCTCATGAACGGGTACACCCACTGGTGAAGCACGGTGGACTGGTGGAATCATGGCTTCCAGTCTCTGGGCTAAGGCACGCAGCTCCTCTTGCCCCTGAGCAACTCCTTGCATCATTGTCATGAACTGGGCCATGTTCGCCCTCATCTCAGCTAGCTCAGCTTGAACCTGGTCCATACTCCTCTATTGATTTAGTCTGGTTGCGGTGCGGACGATGATCAACAATCCCGTCTCAGTCAGGAACCAGGGTGAGAAGTCTCTCCCAAACATGTCTGCAATGCAAGGATGATATGTGCATGATATGCATGATATGGGTACTATTTTGTCATGAATGATCCTGATAAAGGATATGCGTATGCGAGTTAACTTTTTTCATGCATTACTATTTTTTTGAAAATAAATATGCTATGATGCAAATGATGGAGCCAAGACTGGCAGGAACTGGCATCTGAGGAACCATCTGAAACCCCAAAGTCATCTGAGGAGCTGGCATCTGAACCCATGTCTAGAGAACTGAGTCACCATCTAAGTGAGTACCCTCAAATTCAGCCCAGGGATCCGAAATAAACGGAACCCTCTGATCAAAACCAGGGTCAAACCTCCGGCGTCCAGAAATATAACTCGTAGTCACCATCAGTACCAGGAGTCACCAACTGTACCTGTTAAAATGATCAAACCCGCCCCGCTCACGGGTGTCATCTAGGCCAGGGTAAGGTCGAAAGAAACGCAGCATAAATAACCTTTCGCAGAATATCATCCTGTGCACACCCGGTGTATGCACTGATAATATCCCACCAGGGTCTGAACTGCTCGTGATATCAATGTTCCGCTAAGTGGCGCCATACCACCCGCTTCCCATGAATCACTCTATTCCTAGGTTTCCTAGATTTCACTCATAGCCTGGGTATTGGGCCTTTTACCTCGAGTAACTCCCACCCCAAACAGAGAAACACAGCCAGATGAACAGATGAATATGAATGAATGCAAACATTGATGCAAATAATAAATGCAAACAGTAAATGCAAATAGTAAATGCAAATATATACAAATGAATGCAATAAATAACAGCCAACAGCAACCAAAACCCTAACCTAGAGAGCGCTAGGAGAGACTCGCTCAGGGAAGATGGACCAGCATAGGTCAACTTCTATATCCCCAGCAGAGTCGCCAGCTGTCGCATCGCGCGAAAAACCGGCGGGAAAACAAGAACAACAGAGCCGCCACCGTGCGTTATTTATCCCAAAAGAGGGAAAGGAAACGCTCGAAGTAAACCTGGAAAGAACATGGTCTCGCGACCAAAGAGTATGGGTTCGGGAGTCGGTTATGCGAAGGGAAGGTATTAGCACCCCTACGCATCCGTAGTACTCTACGGGATCCACGCACAAAAGGAAGGAAAATGGTTGCTAAACACTGCTCAAACACACACTGGCTGAAAGAGACACAAGAAAACAAGACTGAAACTGACTCGGCAGGATATCGCATCCTGGGCCTACTTAGTCTATCAGGCATAGACATCAGAGTCGAAGTAGTTCGGACTGGGGAAATGACACATGCTCGCTAAGATATCGCATCCTATGCATACGTATCTTCTCGGACGAGAGAAGAATCAGAGCATTCGTAGCTCGGCTGACGCGCGCACAGACAAACAGACAAAGGCAAACGTGGAGCCCGACTGCCAATCACTGGACTTATGTCAGCATCCGAACCAAACACACGCACATTGGAACCCAACTGCCACTCGATGGACTTACATCAGCTTCCAAGCACACAACAACACAACAAGTTAATAGGGAGTCGGGGACTCGAGCCTATAACTGTCAAACATACACAAAAAAGAAAAAGGGCGCCCGGAGAGATCAGCTCAATCTCCTGCCTACATACTTCATCTGGTATGAAGATCAGGGCGATGTGGTTCCCCTACGCAGGGATAAAGGATCTAGCCTAACCAGATAACAGAGGGAGACACAACTCTAGGGAGACTACGACTCGAGCCTAGATGTTGTCATGCAAAATCAACCCTAAGTTAAGGTTTCTAGCTAAATGGCACGCGGGCCAACCTATCCTAAACAGACACAAGAGAAACGAGATCTCAATTGCAACTAGGGCAAGAGACGGGGGATATCTCAATCACAACAGGGGTGAGAGAAAAGAGTTAGTGTTAGTGGTTAATCAAACTCGACAAGACATCGCGTCTAGTGCCTACGTATCTCATCTGAACATGAGAATCAGAGTTGCCGTAGTTCGGCCAAACAACTCTAAACATGGCTCACACAGGAAGTAAGCCACACAGACTTGACTTTGCACAAGGGCAAGTCAAGCACAGCCTATCTTGCACAAGGGCAAGACTAAGCTAAACCTAAAGAGGCAAAGCAAACAGGCAATCACAAACACATACAGCATGATATAAACACACCAACAGGGGGGCTCAAACATCAAGGGTTAGGCACTAGGGCCAACTGGAATAGGGTAAGTGTGCTCTTAACCTTGCCATTGAGGGGCTAAGGTGAAGCAGATGAAAGGTGAAGTGAGGATGAGACCTCAGAGCTCTTATCCCTGGCCAGGGAGAGCTCAAGACAAGAATGTGTGGGTTCAGAAAGTGGGAACCCTTCTACACATTTGAAACTGACTCAACTGTGCAATTGCACAAGATCTTGGGTTCTTATCTGAAATGCATCAACACAGTGGTGTGAGCAAAGCAGATGACACACTGAATAGTGGGGGATAGATTGCATATCCCTACCTTCCACCAATTGCCTCTTCACTTAGGAGGTCTTTGACTCTATGCAAGGACGAAAGTAAACAGTCACAAACATTGCCTCTTAAGGAGGACTTCAGACAGTTGCCTGGCCAAGTAACAGGCCAGGTCTTCCAGACTGCATGAAGACAAAGAGACATACCTCAATGCAAATTGCTTATACAAGCAAAGCAAAGCAAAAAGTTCACAAGGAACTAAGCAACTAAAGCACCTGAAACAGTCAAGCAGATGTTAGTATGCAACTTCAAACAAAACAAACAGAAACAGACAACAACAGTCCATTAGAGGCACATGGATGTGCATGGCACAAGGCTTAGGGCATGTGGGCCAAGCCCCCTACAAAACAAAGAGGTTAGGCAATGATACTTGGGTAAGCTCAATCAAAAGAATTGGTCACAATGGCCATTTGGTGGTCAACCTGAAATCACAAACTCAAAGGTGAGTAACAGGACCACTAGGGCAAGCCTAGGGTCAAAAGTGAATGAGAAAGTCAAGACAGCAAGGGTCAAGTATCCAAAATCATGTTCAAACCACTAGGAAACACAACCAATTGGGTTCACAATCATATCACTCTTCATCATCCTTTCATGAACCATTTAGGTCAAAACATGGCACACAGAAGCTCATAGAAGTCAACAGCAAGGCTTAACTCAAAAAGCAATCTAAACATTTTCCAAAAAAAATCACCAAACAAATCATGGCCAACCACAACCCACAGCGGGGTAAGCATGTCAAATTTCATCCCATTTGGACAAGTTTAGGAGGTCAAAAACATTTAATCGGGACTTTGTCAGAATTAAATCGAGCACTGTGTGAAAAATTATCCTAAGTGTTTAAGGGGACATGTTCCTACCCTAAATTGATTTCACACAAAAATCCCAGGTCTGAAAGATCAAAATAACCATATGAAACACACAAGATGAGATTTAATCAATAGAACTCATAAAATCGGGATAAATTCACAAAATGGTCTAAAAAGTCAACAAAGTCAAACATTCATATTTTTTGTCATTTTTTCATGTTCACATATTTATTCCATGTTAAATAAAATAAAAATCAAAGATGAAAATCAAAATGGAAGTTTTTAAAAGAAAACATTAAAAAATGCATTTTTAAAAAGGGAAAAAAACAAATGGGGAAGGTGGGATTCGAACCCCTCCCCTTGGCAATTCAACTCAGCGCGCCCACCACTGGGCTGTGAGTCATTTGGTGATTCATTGTTGCTTCTAGTCAAAATAAACAAAACAAAAATTTTAAATCTGAGATGCGCGCGCCCTGGCACCATCTTCCTCCCCAAAATCAAACATATTTTTCAAACTTCAGCAACATATATCTTCCTCTATAGTGCACGAAATCAAATGAAGTAAAAACCAAAGTTCATCTATTTCATGTGCTTAAAACAACCATGGTCATGAAGTTCAAAATGGTGCACTGTGTACAAAGATACATCATGATGAACACAGAAACCCTAACTCCCTAGCAGCAAAACTCAAAATCACACACAAGCAAAATTGGATAAAAATAGGCATTCAATCATGTTCAGGGGGTTGAATATAGCATTTTTCATTCACACATTAAGTCATGAAAACCACTCTATCAAGCATTTCGAAAGCAAGTTGCTAACCTGAACAGGGCAATGTTGAATGTGATGTTGGAGGTGCTTTTAATGGTGCTAGATGATCCCTTTAGTACCTTTGATGCTCCAGGAATGTAATGCCATCGAGAATTTGCCTTAAAACCTCCTCAACTGTTCTGGCCAACTCAAGTTGCAAGTGTGAAAATGTGAGATTTGGATATGATGATTTAGTGATTACAGATGTGATTTTCTGCCTACAGTAGCTTCTATATGTTACATGGAAGGTGTTTGAATGGATGGTTTGCAAGGGACTTGGGGGAAATATGATTTTGAAAATTTGGATTTTGAAGTAGAAAGTGAGTTTTTTTGCAATGGTGAGTTTGGGAATGCTGTATGCAGTTGGATGGTGGCTAGCTGTTTGTTGGCAGGGCAAAGTTTTAAAACACAAGGCAAGGCCCAGTTTGAAGGAGGTTTTTGATGAGTGAGTTAAATCCAATGCCTTGTTATGTGTTGGCTACTGTTGCTGTTTTTCACAGCAGCAAAATAGTGAGGAACCATGTGCAAGGCAAAGGCAAGGTTGGGTTTGGAGCTTTTGTTTTGGACAGAAGATGTGGGATGCAAAATAGCAGGGTTAGTGAGCAGAATCCATTTCCCTGTGCCAATCTATTTTTCTGATGTATGTTGTTGTCTGCAGGATGTTGTCAAGCCAATTTAGTTCATTGGTTCTTTGATGTTTGGACTGATATAAACAAAGGTGTCAAAGTGAGGTTTTGGCCATGGCAGGAAAAGTGATGCAGTATATGTTCAAGCCAGCCTTAGTTTGTTGGTTTAGGACTTGACAGGT
Source organism: Lathyrus oleraceus (assembly GCF_024323335.1). Classification (NCBI taxonomy): domain Eukaryota; kingdom Viridiplantae; phylum Streptophyta; class Magnoliopsida; order Fabales; family Fabaceae; genus Lathyrus; species Lathyrus oleraceus. The sequence goes on along the minus strand of NC_066583.1, from coordinate 270,503,494 downwards.
TTTGTAAGATACAAATAAGCAAAGGTTTTGGTTGGTCTATTGGGAATTTGGACAGAAAATGCACAAGCAAAGTGAGAGGCTTTTTCCAGTTTGGACAGGAAAGGTTGAGATACAAGTAGCAGGGTCAGTTGAGAGAGTGAGCCATCATCTAAAAATGAAGTGTTGTTGGTTTTGTGATGACAGGGAAAAATGATGGAAAATGGTTTTGAGCAATTGCCAAGGTTTTTCCTTTTCTGCTGCAGTGTTGTGACAGGTTTTTTAGAAGAGAAATGCCAAGGTGTGTGGTAATGAGTGTAAGGTGGTTGTATGGCTGCTACTTGCTTATGACAAAAAAGTGAGGTTTTGAAATTTTGCTGTCCTATCTCCTTTGTAGTCTGGCCAGGTTTTTGACAGAAAAAATGTGCCAAAGGGTAAGAGCATGGTTGGCCAAAGAGTGAAGGTGATTGTGGTAAGGCCAAATGCAGTTCAAAATGGCAGCAGGAACATGTACAAGGTATGGTTGGTTTGTCCTTTTTCTGCTTTCCCTTGACAGTCCTTTTCCCTTGAAGAATGGCCAAAAAGTGAAACTCTATTGATGAGTGAAAGGAATGGTTAGCCTACTGTGCTGCTACTGTCCTCCATCTGCAGAAAATATGATGAGGAGGTATGTTGTTATGGTCATGGTACAAGTATGGTTGTGGAAGCATGGTGAACACATGTACTTTTGCCCAATTTTTAGCAACTAAGCATGGCCTTCTATTGTTGTTGGTTTAGGCTGCAAGATGAGGCTCTAATGACAGAAAAAATGCTGCATAATTGCTGTCCTTTTGAGGTGCAAGGCAAGGCATGGTGGAAGCATAGACAAGTATGGTGAAATTGTACCTTTCTTACAATTCAAGCAACCAAGCAATGGCCTTATGTACTGCATATTTTGACTTTGCAAACACATTCAAAATGACATTTCTGAGCTTTTCCAATTGGCCAAATGCTAGAAAAATGTTTATATCAAAAAGTCAACTCTTGGTCAAACTTACATTTAAATGAGAAAAGTCAAAATATGCCATTTTGATTGGTGAAGTTTTGGCTCATGAAATTTATATTTTTGGAAAGAGGGGATCAAATGTGACTTGTAGGAAAAAACCCCACCAAAATTGGCCAAACGGTTTGAGAGATATGGCCCTTTGAAGTTCAAGATTTTCTGAAATCGATTCGATCATAACTTGCCAACCACACATGGGAATTGAGAGTTCTAGGACTTTTTGGAAATGGGAGAACAAGATCTTCAACTTTCATGTTGGGCAAAAATTCATTTGAGGCTTGTATCAAAATGTAAGTTTGAGGATCAAGACTTTCCATTTATGGCAGGTTTCAGTTACAGGCCCAGTTTCTGTTTTGGGAAATTTCTGATCTGGCTTCAAATTCTTCCATGATGGTGTTTGGCATGATGTATGATGACTATTTGGACATGAATGAACTCTCACAAACCAATTCCAATCATCAAATCACTGATTAAACGGACAGTTGACCAACAGTTGACTTTTAGGGTTTCTGACTGATTATGCATTGACTGATGACTTCCAAACCCTAATTCCTTGAGGACTTGACTTCAAATGATGTCCCAAGTTGTATGAACTCTTGATTATTGATCATGGTGCCCAAATTCCACAAGAATAACCACCATCCACTGCTTTGACTGACAGTTGACTTTTTTAGGGTTTTTGACTGTCTGTGTATGAACTGATGATTTCCAAGTCTTCAACCCTTGACCAAAACACTTCAAATAGACCTCCAAGCCATGTGAACTTGTTGGACAAACCCCAAGGCCTTGGTTCAATGAGAAATTCCTTTGCTTGCTTGGTTGACTGATCAGGAGATTAGTTTGACCTAATTCTTGATTGCTTGCTCTTGAGGCAACTGAGGGACAATGCAAATGCTATGCAATGGATCATGATATGCCATGACCTAATATGAAAATGTATGCATAATGATAGGTGCAAATTTGAGGTGCTACAGTGGGGAAAACATTTCCTGGGGAAATGTCGTAGGAAACGACCTTTGCTGGGGATATGAACTTGCTAATCGTCCTCTAGCTGGGGATTAGAACAAATCTGTTAGAAATAATCTGCTGGGGATGAGATGAACACTGGGAACACCACCCTCTTGTCCGTTGGGTATGCAACCACTCCGCTGTTGCTAGGAAGATACAGTCTGACACTGTCAACTCCGCTGGGGATATATAGTCTGGATACTGTCAACTCTACTAGGGATAGACAGTCTGGATACTATCAACTCTGTTGGGGATAGACAGTCTGGATACTGTCAACTCTGTTGGGGAACATGCTCTGCTGAGGATAGACAGTCTGGATACTGTCAACTCTGTTGGGGAACATGCTCTGCTGAGGAGAGACTTTGTCAACCGCTTGGGGATGAGGATTCATGACTTGGCATCCGGTTCCTGTGACCTGCAACCAAAAACACACGTATGCCTCGGGGGAATTACTCGGTTTGAATTCACCGTCCGGGATTAAGCACATTCAAAGCAATTTTAAATGTTTTCCTGTGCAAATCATCTGCAAAAGCCACCATTATGTTCATATGCAATATGTTTTATCAAAAATTCGGACATTTTTGCAAACAAACTGATAAATGAAAAATAAAGAGGCTCTTTAACTGAATTATTCGACTCTTACTGGGGAGAAAATTTGTGCCAGGAATAGGCGAGGGCATCAGGAAGCTGATCCCTGAAAAGAGGTGATCGCTATAAAAAAGAGAACTATCCTAATGGCAATGTGGAAACGGGGTCCCACTGAGTTTCGACTCTGCTATGACTCGTATGTCCTCAAGACGCTCTACTCATCTTACTTTCTGAAGTGGATGATTAGTCGATCTTTAACCTTCGAAGATTGCTGGATTGAATAAAACGGTGATATAACACTGATGAACTCAGATCATAGTCATTCGCTTATTCCCTAACTTTTGCCTGGATCGCCCCCTTTTCGGGTTTTCAATCCACCGGGATACCCATTTTTGCCTGAGCCGCCCTTTTGGGTTTTCGACTCACCGGGTGTACTCTTTTTTTTTATATATCCCTAATTTTTGCCCGAACCTCTTTATTCTTTTTTTTTGGTTTGTCGGGATGCCCCTTTTTTGCATGGAGTATTCTTTTTACTGTCCAGCGGGTCTATTTTATGCGAAGTATTTTTTAACCGCGTCTGAGTTAATAGGGGACGGGAATCCTTCGCCCTCCATGGTTGTTAGCGTTAAAGCTCCGCCATAGAAAATCCTTTTAACCACGTGCGGACCCTCCTAGTTCGGTGTCCATTTGCCCCTGTGATCTGTGTTGGGAGGAAGAAATCTTTTGAGTACCAATTCACCGACTCGATACTCCCGAGAGCGCACTTTCTGACCAAATGCTTTCTTCATTCGTCTCTGACCGAGATACGTCAATTCTGGGTACGTAGTTCCAGCATAGAACCATTTCCCATTGGTTTGATTGATAACCCAAGCTGAATCCTCGTATACATCCAGGGTTTTAATCTGTATATTGACGGCTTCCTCAAGTCTTAGGATACAAGCTTCGTATTCGGCTTCATTGTTGGTGCAGGGAAAAGTTATTCTGGCACCAAATGGCATATGAACCCCCTTCTTGTGTGATCAACACTACACCAACTCCGCGACCATTGACGTGGACCGCCCCATCAAACATCATAACCCAATTGGATTCAGGGTCAGGCCCCTCCTCCGGGAGTGGTTCCTCTCAATCTTTCGATTTGAGAAACATGATGTCCTCATCAGGAAAGTCAAACCTCATAGGTTGGTAATCATCAATCGGTTGCTCTGCAAGATAGTCTGACAAGACACTTCCCTTGATGGCTTTTTGTGAAGTGTATTGGATGTCATACTCTGTCAGTATCATTTGTCACCTAGTAACTTTTCCGGTAAGTGCTGGCTTTTCAAAAATATACTTGACTGAATCCATTTTTGATATCAATAGAGTCGTGTGATTCAACATATACTGTCTTAGTCGGCGAGCAGCCCATGCCAAAGCGCGGCAAGTTTTCTCGAGCAATGAGTATCTTTGTTCACAGTCGGTAAACTTTTGCTAAGGTAGTATATTGCATGCTCTTTTCGACCTGACTCGTCATGCTGACCGAGCACACAACCCATTGACCTTTCTAACACAGTCAAGTACATGATCAACGGTCTTTCCTCTCGGCCTATAGACTGGCCCCAACCTTGATCTCTTTCTTGTCGTCTTTGGTACCAACGTTGATGGTCTCAACCACCTCCTGATAAGGTGTAATAGCTCGGTCCTCCTGTTTCAACAATCTGGCTAACCCTTCAGGCAATTCACAATCTTCCTCAGCCCCTTCTTCGGCTTGATAGATAGGATTGTCGAAGTCATACTTGGCCATAGCAGTGTCGTTAGCAGTGAGATCCGGGTGGTCGGCTCTGCATGATGGAGGATCATGCTTTACCTTAGAATGAGAGATTTTTTTTTTTGAAAGAAAGGAAAAATGAAAAAAGAAACATTGCCATTTTTTGGTAAAAAGTAAAAAAAACTGAAAGAAAGAGAACACAAAATTGTTTGCAAAAGCCGTCCTTTATTGATGATAAAAATAATTGCGAAACGTAACTAAATGGATGTCCCTACAAATGAGCCGTTACACCTTGGGCAAAGTGTAAGACTTTATTATGCACGTAATAAAGGAAAACAATAAAAATCACTCTTTCAGTAGAGTAACCCGAACGGTTTTTTCAGACGACCAATTGTCGAGCTTTTCTCCCGGGACACACGGGCGAATCCAGCTATCTAAGTCACAGTCGCTGTCAGCCTTGTCTTCATCTGCAGCATTGACGACGTGGGGAGAAACCAAACCCCCGCTGGAGAGAGTACCAGTTTCATTCTTCTGAGATCCCGGAGCATACCCCAATCCAAACTTGTCTTCTTTGATGACTGGCTCCACAAATTTGCCCCAGCCTTGGGCATTACCAGCTTCAACCACTTCGACAGCATTAATCCCCTGCCCGCCGTGAGCCGGCATCGGGTTCTGGATAACATTAGGCACCAGAGCAAAATTGATAGCCTGGGCATCTCTCAAATCTTGTACCTTTAACTGGAGAGCCTTGCAATTATCTGTAGTATGGCCAGGTGCGTTGGAGTGAAAAGCACATCTGGCGTTGACATCATAACCTCTAGGCAAATTATTGGGATCGATTTGTGGGGCCAGAGTTCTCAACGTAACCATATTCATGTCAATCAGCTTGGGAAGTAATACTGAATAAGGCATTGGGATTGGCTCGATGACCCGGTTTGTCTGCCTTGGACGTTGTTGATAGTGTCTCTGCTGACCCGGATTACCTCCTTGATTGTTGTACCTGGGTTGTTGTTGCGGATGATATTGCGGTTGAGGAACAGGTGTTGGAATAATGACTGCGGCCACTTGATCTTGATAATAATTAGGGCGTCCTCTACCCCTGCCTCTACCGGTATACACAGCGCTTGTCTCGCCTTCTATTCTTCGCTGACCGTTACCAGCAAACGGTCTCTTGGGACCACTATTGTCTTGAATTCGGCCCATCTTCAACAGACTCTCGATTCTTTCTCCAGCAATTACTATCTCTGCAAAGCTGATTGACGGGCAAGCGGCCAATCTCTCAATATAATTGCCTTGAAGAGTGTTCATGAACATGTCCGCCATCTCCCTTTCAGACATAAGGGGTTGGACGGACGCAGCAATCTGTCTCCAACGCTGAGCATACTCTCTAAAGGTTTCCTTGGCAGTCTGAGACATACCTTGCAACAAGGTCCGATTTGGAGCCATGTCCAAGTTGTATTGATATTGCTTGACAAAAGCCTCTGCCAAGTCTTTCCAGCTCTTGATGGTAGTACGAGACAAATGAGAATACCATTCACGAGAAGCTCCAGTTAGACTGTCTTCAAAATAGTACATCCACAGCTTTTCATCTTCCGTGTGAGCTCCCAACCTTCCCAGATAAGATTGGAGATGAGTGCGTGGGCAAGAAGCCCCGTTGTATTTCTCAAAAGTAGGGGGTTTGAACTTGTGAGGAATCCTTACTCCCTGAACCAGACCAAGATTTGTGACATCAAAGCCTAAGGAATTTTGAGACTCCAAAGATTTGAGCTTCTCCGCAAGCTCATCCATACGGCGAGTGGTCTCGAGGGCCTCGTCGTGCAAAGAAAATTGATCACACTGATAATCTTCAGTAACGGGGTGCCCGTTAATCCGAATTCCTTGATTCACATTGTACCTTCCGCCAATACCATTTCCAACATTCCCTGTGTTGCCAACATTACCCGGGTTTCCATCAGCATTTGCGTTACCCGCGTTACCAGTGTTCACAGGGTTATCAGCGTTCCCAGGGTTACCAGGGTTTCCCTCAGCATTTGGTATCTCCAAATCTGGATTGGGCCTCGGTTGCTCAACCAATTCCCTCAGCTTTTCTTGGCCTGCTGCCATACCAGTCATCAATGTCATGAACTGATCCATCCTTTCACGCATATCAGCCAGCTCTTTCTGTACTTGGTCCATCACTAGCTGTGGACGATTTTCCTTTGTCGGGTACCTGTGGACTCGCTTGGGACCAATAACTACCTGATACAGGGAACAAACATTAGACACTGCGGTGACACCTGCAAAACAGACAAGGGTTAATATGCATGGTATGCGATGCACTGCTTGTTCAGTTTTAAGGCACCCCCGTTTTGAAAGGGAATACCCTGCAAATGAATAAGCATGAGATGTTGGATGCAAATATGCAGATGATGTTATGCAATGCAAAGGCCTGTCAATCAGAATTGATGTATCTGCTTGAACATTTGTCAGGTTGCACTGTCTGGAGAGAAATTAAGAGCACACCAAATAAAGGTCATGGGATGGATCATGTTATCCTTAATATCAACCACCCATTTTGGTGGATTATGGTTTACATCTTATCAACACCCGAGTTCCATTGATATTAAGGATACCTGATCGGATTAACCATGAATCAAGGGTTTGTTGCAAGTCACGAGCATGGAGTTTATGTTAAGAACCACCCAAAAGGAGTGTACTAAGGTTTAAACCTGCCAAACATGTTCTACAAAAGGTTCCCATAGTCATAATCCCATCTTTCGGATATTATCAGAGGAACGACTACTCGTATTCCAACAATATTCTCAAGAGAGACTCTTATGAGTGTAGTATCGCGTAACAATCGTATCAAATCTTACACTTGAACGACTTTCGCACTACGTCCTACGAATAGGCCAAGATGGGTTTGGTAAACTAAGGTCCTCGGCTTCTAAGGTCTATATTGGAACAAGTAATGTCTAACCACAACTTACTTATGTGACATTATTGATCTCAACATGACCTCCACCAAGTGAATGGGCTTACAAGTTAACTCGCTAAGGAATAACTCCACACAAGTCGACAGGACTATGCCATTCTCCTATCCTAAGTGCACTCGAGTTCGGGTATAGAACTCATCTCACAAAGATCACCAAGCAGCCATAGCCAGGCAACAGATAAAGCAATGATATGTACACAATGCAATAAGGTAAAGCAGGTAAATAAATAACCGTACAAAAGCATGAACACCCAATAAACAAACTACAAAAGCTAGGAGGGACTCGCTTAGGGAAACCGGGTCCCCAGCAGAGTCGCCAGCTGTCGCAACCTGAAAAATACAATGCGAAAAAAAAACAACCGGCGAAAGAAAAAGACAGAAGAGTCGCCACCGTGCGTTATTCATCCCAAAGGAGGGAAAGGAAACGCTCGAAGTAAACCTGAAAAAGGAAAGGACAAGACGGGGTCTCGCAACCAAATCTTGGGTTCGGGAGTCGGTTATGCGAAGGGAAGGTATTAGCACCCCTACGCATCCGTAGTACTCTACGAGATCCACTTTTGTAGTTCTTGTCTAAAGGGTGTGGGTTTATCTTGTGCTGTTTACCAAAAAAAAAGGGTTAAATGAAAATGACTCGCGCGGATGTCGCATCCACTGCATACGTATCTCATATGAATATGAGAATCAGAGTCTTCGTAGCTCGGCTGACCTATGGGTTGGGTTTTGGGCGAACAACGTTACTACGCAATCTACCGGATGCTCGACCTTTGGAGACTTACTCGCCTGTAGTAGAAGGAGTTAGCGTGTTGCTTTGGGTTTTAGGGTTTGGGATGCTCAAGGGCAAAAAGGGCAGTCCTTGACGAAGGAACCGCGCTACCTGCAGGGATATGAATACAAAACATAAAACATGTATCTCAAAGTAAAATGCCACCAAGGGGCTCAAACGTTGCCTCCTATCGAGGTCTTCCAGCTAGAAAAGCAGTAAAATGCGGGAAAAATGTAAAAGTACCACGCGGATAAAGATCCGAAGTAACAGCAATTAGAGGAATGGGAAACCCTGAGATCCTTCCAAGCTAATGCCATCAAAGAAAAGTGAGTCAGTACAGGTAATCGGAATGAACCTCCAAGGGTTATCCCACAAATAAAGTGGGAAACCACGCAAGTTATCCCTGCAAAAGTCATGTGAGCCCTCACAGAAATTCAACAAAAGGGTTAGTGAAACACCATAAGCATTTTTTTCATGATCAACAGTATGGTTTCAAAAAACTCAAACCCTGTGGCATACATTTCAGAAATTAAACGGTTAAACATTCAAGGCATTGTTTATACATTCATATACATATTAAACCCAATGGGCAAAGGTAATGGGAATAATGGCAAACCTGATTGGAGAGCTTGATTGAAATTGAGTTGCACCCGTGAGGTTTACAAAACAATCTTCAGGGTTTATGTGAGGCAGAGGTGATTCTGTGTAGTTGAGTTCCCTTCGGGGTTTGGAGGCTGCTCTGAACTCCGTTAGGTCTTCTCTCACTATCTTTTTCCTCAGGGTTTTGTTCCAAGGAAACCTCAGAGTATTTTGCTTCTCTTCAAAATCCCCCTTTGTTCTGTGTTCTCTCAAGTGAAGCCTTGGTATTTATAGACTGAATTTCATGGTTTTGTGGGCTCAAATGAGAGAGACCCAAGTCCAAAATTTTTATTATATTTTATTTATTTAATTATTTATTTAATTATTTAATTAATTAATTAATTAAAAAAAAAAATTTATTTTTTTTTTGTAAAAAATTATATTAATTTTTTTTTGTTTTTTTTTGTTTTTTTTTGTTTTTTTTTTGTTTTTTTTTTTGGATCTAATTCTGATTGACATGATGAAATGCAATATGAAATGCTAAATGAATGCATGAATGAGGAGGGCAAATTTTAGGGTGTTACACAGCGGAAAACATACATCTAGCAGGAAATTAACCTAGCTAATACACTCAGAGTTGCAGCACACTCACACACAAGGAAGTTAAATAAAAACTTCACATACCAGCACACATACAGAAGTTAAATAAAAACTTCTAATTGCAGCACACACATACATACTCACACTCATTATAAGTGGAACAACTGCTGCATCACAACCTCTGGATTAGAGGATCTTGAATATCTGTCCTGAATAGCTGTTTAGTATTGTCCTGGGGTATCACCTGTTACTCCCCTTTTTGTCAAAAATGTTGCCAAAGCAACACTTTAAATTACAGATCCACATAAACAGAATTACACCTAAAAGACAGAATTACAGTCTTGGTTTTACTTCACAGTTTCAACCAAGTCAACACCCACTTGATCTTGCTTCACAGCTTTGATCAAGTAGTCACACACTCTTGCTTTACAGTAGGTACCACCATATCAGATGCCATGACTTTGTGTCTGACATCCAGAACCACTCCTGCATGAACATTGTCCTTGAACTCCTGCAGGTGCATAGGCTGCCTTAAGTTAGGATATCTCCTTAACCTCTTGTTGCCACACTTGTTGCAAGTGACATAGCTATGGCCTGTTGACCAATCAGAGCACACTTCCAATTGTTTAATAGGCAGAGATATTAAACAATACATCCCAAACATCATTGGTTGCTATAAGTTCTCAGAGAAACATATTCCCAGTTTTCCCCTTAAGTTTTCAAACTGAGTAGCATCCAGAGCCTTTGTAAATATGTCAGCCAGTTGGAGTTCAGTGGCTACATGTTCCAAGGTAATCACTTTGTCTTCCACCAGATCTCTGATGAAGTGATGTCTAATGTCAATATGTTTGGTCCTGCTGTGTTGGATGGGATTCTTGGAAATATTGATGGCACTGAGATTATCATAGAACAATGTCATGACATTTTGAGAGACATTGTACTAAGTGAGCATCTGTTTCATCCAAACCAGTTGGGAACAACTGCTTCCAGCTGCTATGTATTCAGCCTCTGCAGTGGACAGAGATACACAATTCTGCTTCTTGCTGAACCATGATATGAGATTGTTTCCCAAGAAGAAACATCCTCCTGATGTGCTTTTTCTGTCATCAGCACTCCCAGCCCAGTCAGCATCACAATACCCAGATAGGACAGGCTCAGAACCATGTGAGTACAGCATCCCATAGTCACAAGCCCCATTGATGTACTTGAGAATCCTCTTGACTTGATTCAAGTGGCTCACTTTGGGCTCTGCTTGGTATCTCGCACACACTCCAACTGCATAGGAAATGTCAGGTCTACTTGCAGTTTGGTATAGAAGACTACCTATCATGCTTCTATACAAACATTGATCAACACTGGGCCCTCCATCATCTTTGGTTAACTTTAGATGAGTAGGTGCATGAGTTCTCTTGTGCCTAGCATTATCCATACCAAACTTCTTAACTATGTTTTTGGCATACTTGCTTTGGGAGAGAAACATAGAATCCTCCATTTGGTTGACTTGCATTCCAAGAAAATAAGTCAGTTCCCCAACCAGACTCATTTCAAACTCAGATTACATTTGGTGAACAAAATGTTTTACCATTTGCTCTGACATTCCACCAAAAACTATATCATCCACATAGATTTGAGCAATCATGATTTTGCCATCTTCATCCTTCACAAACAAGGTCTTATCTATCCCACCTTTTCTGTAACCATTTGAGGTCAGAAATTCAGTCAACCTTTCATACCAAGCTCTAGGTGCTTGCTTCAACCCATACAAGGCTTTCCTCAACTTGTACACATGCTTAGGTTGGTTAGGATCACAGAACCCTTTCGGTTGTTCCACATAGACTTCTTCATTTAAGTAGCCGTTTAAGAATGCACTCTTCACATCCATTTGGAACAATTTGAACTTCAGAATGCATGCTACACCTAACAACAATCTGATGGACTCAAGCCTAGCAACGGGTGCAAACGTCTCATCAAAATCAACCCCTTCAACTTGAGTATATCCTTGAGCTACTAGTCTTGCTTTATTTCTAGTAATTACTCCTTTCTCATCAGACTTGTTTTTGTAGATCCACTTGGTACCAATGATGTTAGTCCCTTCAGGTCGTGGAACTAGCTCTCATACTTCATTCCTTTTAAACTGCTCCAGTTCATCTTGCATGGCATTGATCCAATATTCATCAGTCAGGGCTTCTTTCACATTTTTTGGTTCAACCTTGGATACAAAACAGGAATTTGAGCTAATTTCCCTTGATCGGGTAGTCACACCACTATTGGGATCTCCTATGATAAGATCCTTAGGGTGGTCTTTCTGAATTCTGATAGATGGCATTTTGGTGGGTGCATCTACCTCACATTCAGTAGGGGTTTCCTGTACTTCTTCAGACTTGACTGGTATGTCTGTTGTAGTATCAAGGAATGTTCCAACATCCTCTATGACATCGATTCCTTCCTCTTTATCATCCACAATAACATTTATGGATTCCATCAGGACATTGGTCCTGTAGTTGAACACTCTGTACGCTCTGCTGTTAGTTGAGTATCCTAGGAATATACCCTCATCACTTTTGGGATCCATTTTCCTTCTCTGTTCACGATCTGTGAGAATGTAGCATTTACTTCCAAAGATATGAAAGTACTTCACAGTGGGTTTTCTGCCTTTCCATATTTCATACAGAGTGGAGGAGGTTCCTTTTCTCAAGGTGACTCTATTGTGAACATAGCAAGCGGTATTCATAGCTTCAGCCCAAAAGTGCATAGGGAGCTTCTTTGCATGAATCATAGCTCTGGCAGATTCTTGAATAGTTCTATTTTTCCTTTCAACTATCCCATTCTGCTGAGGAGTTATAGGAGAGGAGAACTCATGACTTATTCCTTCAGACGAGCAGAACTCATCAAACTTGGAATTTTTGAACTCCGTACCATGATCACTCCTAATTTGGACAACACAACTGTCCTTTTCCCTTTGAAGTCTGATGCACAGGTCTTTGAAGACATCAAATGTATCTGACTTCTCTCTGATGAAGTTTATCCATGTGTATCTGGAATGGTCATCAACCACCACATATGCATATCTCTTTCCACCCAAACTTTCAACCTACATAGGTCCCATTAAGTCCATGTGCAACAGTTCCAGAACTCTGGAAGTTGTAGGATGTCCCAGCTTCGGATGTGACATCTTGGTTTGCTTGCCCACCTGGCATTCTCCACAGACTCTTCCTTCATCAATAAGCAGCTTTGGGATTCCTCTAACTGCTTCCTTGGATATGATCTTTTTCATTCCCCTTAAGTGTAGATGACCAAGGCGTCTATGCCACAGTTTCACCTCCTGTTCTTCCTTGGCTGAGGAGCACATTGTGGAAAAGTTTGAGAGCTTAGGTTCCCACAGATAACAGTTATCTTTGGATCTGGATCCTCTCATAACTTCTTGATTATCTCCATTTGTCATAAAACATAGCTCCTTAGTGAACTGAACATAGTATCCTTGATCACACAACTGGCTTATGCTGATGAGGTTGGCCATCAGTCCTTTTACTAACATTACATTATTCAGTTCTGGGACTCTAGAGTAGTCCAGCTTACCCACACCTTTTATTTTTCCTTTAGCACCATCACCAAAGGTCACATAACTGGTAATGTGCGGTTGTATATCCACCAATATATTCTCCATACCAGTCATATGTCTTGAGCAGCCACTGTCAAAGTACCAGTCTTCTCTGGTAGATGCCCTTAGAGTTGTGTGAGCTAACCTAGCATACCATTGTCGCTTCTTGATGGGGACATAGTGCCTATATGTCTTATGCTTAGGTCTGACATGAGGGGCTTGGTTAGGGTAAACATGAAGCCTGTAACAGAAGGCTTTTATATGGCCAAGCCTACCACAGTGGTGACATCTCCATTTCTGGAATTTCCTCTTCTGATGATTATTCATCCTGGTTCCCTGATGTTGAGACATTGGGTGTGACCTCCGCTTGAATTTCTGAACTTTAGCCTTTGGGCGTTTGAGTTCAGCTGAGGATTTTTTCACAAAGCCTAAACCAGATATGGTTCCAGACTTCTGTCCCACCTTTAGGATCTCTTCCAAGGTGTCAGTTCCTTTATTCAACATTCTGATGGATTTAGTCATTTGATCCAGCTTGGAGGTCAGCAAGGTTATCTCACCATTTAGACCCTCTATGACAATCAGATGCTTCTGTCTCTCATCTTCCAGCTCCTTGATGAGCTTCTTCTGCTTTTCTCCTTGTACACGCACTTCTGCACTGGTGACACATAGCTTCTTATAAGCTGCAGCAAGTTCATCAAAGGTCAGTTCATCTGCACTTGAGTCATCATCAGTGGCACAAACACTCGTTAGTGCAGTGACATGTTTAGCAGATTCTCCTTCAGATTCACTTTCAGAATCTCCCTCAAACCATGTGACAGCTAGCCCCTTCTTTTGCATCTTGAGGTAAGTAGGGCATTCAGCTCTAATGTGTCCATAGCCTTCACATCCATGACATTGGATTCCCTTGCCTTGGTTGAACTTTTCTTCAGAAGTTGATCTTTTCCTGATGTCAGACGAGATGTTCTTGACATCTGGTCTACCTCTTTGATCAATCTTCTTCACGAACTTGTTGAACTGTCTCCCAAGCATGGCTATGGCTTCTGATATGCTTTCATCACCTCCAGTATATCCTGCTTCTGACTCCTCTTCAGAATTTGATACAAAAGCTACGCTTTTGTTCTTCTTTTCAACATTCTCACACATGCCCATTTCAAAGATTTGGAGAGAACCAATGAGCTCATCCACCTTCATGATGCAAATATCTTGAGCCTCTTCTATTGCAGTGACCTTCATGGCAAATCTCTTAGGTAATGACCTGAGAATCTTTCTTACAAGTTTCTCTTCAGCCATTTTCTCACCTAAGCCACCAGAGGTGTTTGCAATCTCAAGAATATTCATGTGAAAGTCATGAATAGTCTCATCCTCTTTCATCCTCAGATTTTCAAACTTGGTGGTCAGCATCTGAAGTTTGGACATCTTCACCTTGGAGGTACCTTCATGAGTTATCTTGAGGGTATCCCAAACTTCCTTAGCCAGCTCACAGTGGTGCACCAGTCTGAAGATGTTCTTACTGATTCCATTGAACAATGCATTCAAGGCCTTAGAATTTCCAAGGGCTAATGCCTCTTGCTCCTTGTCCCACTCTTCTTCAGGAATCCGCACACTGACTCCATCTTCACCTGTCTTCGTTGGATGTTCCTATCCTTTGTTGACAGCTCTCCAGACTTTGCTATCTAGAGACCTTAAGAAGGCTATCATACGAGGCTTCAAGTCATCATAGTTAGAACCATCCAACATGGGTGGTCTATTTGAGTGTCCTATATCCTTGTCCATGGTACTAGAAAGTAACTTCCCTAGATCTCACCCAGAAATTAACAGGCAGGGTGCCTGCTCTGATGCCAATTGAAATTCTAGTTATCAGACTTTCGATGTCACACGGGTTGTTATGACATCCGATTCTGCGCAGACAAGAATTATGCAGAACTTAAAAGTAAGTGCAGTAACTAACACAAGTAATTGTTTACCCAGTTCGGTCCAACATGACCTACGTCCGGGGGCTACCAAGCCAGGGAGGAAATCCATTATTAGTAGTATTAATTCAGACCTTAAACCAACTGTTTAACCCTATCACTTAATACCTACCCAATGCAATTTCAATCTTACACTAAGATCAGAGTTCCTACTCACTCCCCCTCAATCACCTCAGTGATTACAACCTTTAATTACTATTAAAGACACTTGTGAAGTCACACTTCCAACAACTCTTGATTGTGCTTAACAACTTTAATCAAGATACACAACACTCATGCTTAAAAGCTTAGAGTGACACAACACTTACAACTCAATGAACGCCTTATGCCAATGCAATCATCTACGTGATAATAGCTTGGCTTACAAGATACGTCTAATACAAGACACACAAAAATACAGCAGTGAAGTATGATGAACACACTGAATCTTCACGCCTAAAATCCTCAGTTCTGAATGAAGGATTGCCATCCTTTTATATTGCAGCACTTGGGCCTTGTACTTGTATTTTCCTGAAATTAAGGTCACGCGAGTTCCCCTAAATTCCACATCTAGGTTACTAATAAATAGGCTATTTGTTAGGTTCATTAATTGTAGCTTGGTTGTTGGTTTCCTGGATTTTCTCTCAGCTGTTGAATCCCTGAAGAATAGCCTGAGAAAAATGCTGAAACAGAAAAACTAAACAACCTACAATATAGCATACGCTGTCAGGAATGAAAGTCACAACATTCAGTTTGACATCCAAATCAAGGACCATATGCTAAGTCTGTTTTTCTTGAAAACAGACAATACAAATTTGCTGAATCGTACAGGACCAATCTGTCCATACCTCAGTATCAGCGTACATTTATAAATGTCAAGACATCCAATTTGACATTTACACAATTAGCCTTATGTCAGGTCTGTTATCCTCCTGAAGAACAGACTAAGATACATACTGAAGTGTAGCAGAAAACCACTTTGCCTATTGTTCAGTATATGCTGTCAATGATGAATGTCATAACATCCAGTTTGACATTCAGACAGTAGGCCTTATGCCAGGTCTGGTATTTCCTTGATAACCAGACTGAAAATAAATACTGAGTTCTAACAGAACACCAACTGTTCTATTCCTCAGTATCTGCTGACAGGGATGAATGTCATAACATCCAGTTTGACATTCAATAAATCCTGTATTAGCTAATCCTGCAGTATACTACTCAGGTATGTCATGACATCAGCCAAGACATCAGAGTACAGCTAGATATTCTAACATACAATGCAGTTAAACAAACTCCTCCACAACATGTCATGACATCAGTCAAGACATCAGTCAAGACATTAGAATCCAGCTAGTGTTTTACCATACAATGCAGCCAATTAAACACCTACAAATATGCTTTTATAATACATATGTGATTGTCATGAATGGTATGCAGATGAATCTTAATCCAAAAGTTAAATAAAAAATAAAAAATGAAGGTAAAATTTTGGGGTATGATAGCTGCCTCTATTTAATCATTTTAAACCTGAAGGTGTGAATTGCGTTAGCTTTTTGGATGTTCAAGGTAGAAGAGTATTAAATACAAACATATCCATAAAAAATCCGATTGAGAATGAATGTAATGAAAAGGATGTATGACTACATTGGGTGAACTGAATTGGCAGTTAAACTTTGTGTTAGGTCAAGCTGATGGGGGATTGACTAAAATATTCATGTCGGGGAGATAGATCAACTCAAATGGAAATGCTTAATGTATGTAAAATGTGTATTCTATGCAGCAATGTGGTTAGAGGTAATATCTGGTTCATACAAGGTAGTGAGTTACAATATTGAGTCTTTTCTGATGGGGAAGTCAAATTATTGGTCGTAAATCAACAACACAACGGTTGGAAACAAAGGCAACAATCACATGGATTGGGAACAGGCTAGCAACCTGGAAGGTTGGCAAAAATTCAACAACCATAGAGGTTTGAAAAAGGGGTTACAATCCTGAAGGTTGGCAAAAAAAGTTAACAACCTGGTTGGAAAAAGAGACCATAATCGTGTAGATTGGAAAAAAGTTCATCAACCGCAGGGGTTAGAAACAAAAGAAACAATCCTGAAGATTGGGGGAAAATTCGACAACCATGACAGTTGGAAAAAAGGTCCACAACCATAGTTGTTTCAAAAAGGACAATAATCCTGAAGATTGGAAAAAGATGCTATCAACCGAGGAGGTTGGAAAAAGATCCACAATCCTGAAGATCGGGAAAAGGCCGACAACCATAGAGGTTGGGAAAAGAGGTTAGCAAACCTGATGGAAAAGGCTATAACAATCATGCAGATTGGGAAAAGGCCAGTAACCCTGAAGGTTGGAAATAGGAGACCATAATCATGCGGATTGAGAAAAGGGCCTCAACCATAGAGGTTTGGAAAAAGATTATCAACCAATACGGCTAGAAAAAGATTGACAACCATGACGGCTGGAAATGGTTCAACAACCATAGAGGTTGGCAAAAGGACCACAACCACGAAGGTTGGGAAACAATTTCGCAACCACAACGATTGGAAAAGAGCTTTAAGGGATGCCAAGCATGTCGTACTTTAAAATACGCAAAGTATGTTGGGCTTCAAAGTATGTACCAAATAAGACTATGCTTTATAAGCGAGCAGGTTAGGGTTTACAGGGATGCCAAGCGAGTTGGGATTTAGGAGAGGTGCAAAGCTAGTTGGGCTTTGAATATAAATTCCAATGAAAATTGGTCTTAGGTGGTTGGTGCCAAACAAGGTTGGGCTTTAGTAGAGGTGCCAAGCTGGTTGGGCTTTAGCTGTGTTTCACAAGGCTTCATGCTATACTAGATGAGTGATATGCATGAGTGAAGTGACGTGATTAGTGCATGGTAACGATTTATGCAATGATTATACAAATGTTTATGTGGTGGGAGGTGGGACATATGTAGGGCTAGGAAACTTGTCGTGAAGACGTGATTCTCCGACACCTACTTCAATAACAACAATTATTGTCACAACTCAATTTGACACATGGAGGGAAACTTGTACCGAGATAGCCAGGTCCTGCCCCAATATATTGGGTATCTGCATAAATTTCCTCAATCATAAATTGTGAGACGTTCTTGCCATATGAAAGTCTCAAACTGACTTTCTCTAATGTCTCAAAATTGTATCCCTTTATTAGTCAATTTTGGGCGTTGCCTACTTCTCGTGCTCTTGAGGTGGCCTGCCTCAATATGACTTGAAGTAATCTCTCCCCTGCCTGAATGATATCAAAGAGATTTTTTGAATATCAACATTATTTCCCCAGATTGACTGAGTCTCGAAGAGGTTTTCCTTTCAACTCAATAGAGTCTTCAGGCGTCTTGCCCATTGGTCTGATCAAACTTCCCATTGTGCAAGCTTTCCCGAGATTGAATGCTCGTTCACAAGTGAAAATGCTCATTTTGAAAATGAGAATTGTAATGCAATGCTTATGACAATTCTGAATCCAAAGCATGTTCACTGAGATTACGACATATAGTGAATAAATCACTGATTAGGATGTCAGATCAATATTAATACAAATGAAAAGCAATTTTTAGGAGTCTCCTCTGACACGATTCCACTGCACCATGCTTTTTAAATAAACCCTACTTCAATTAGATCTTTTGAGGGTTGTACCGTGGCCTGGTTTACGATTTTTAGAAAGAAAGTATATAAGGCTCAAATCCTATTCTAACCCAACCACTCTTCTTGATGTTCTCCAGTCTTACATTCAGTTAGCTCGACATAAGCGTTCATCCTTCAAAAAGGATTTTGGATGATAGGAATGATGGTTATGGAACCAAATGAAGTTTTAGAGTGGCATTCACTCACCTTTGGCTTTTCTTTGTAGCCACACGAATATGTTCTTGCTGAGGATTTTGCATTGTTCCTTCTATTTTTATTTTGTTTCTTGCTTTCCCTAATTTTTGCATGGACTGATATTTTGGATTTTCAGTCCACCGGGATGACCTAATTTTTTCCTAAGTCACTTGTTTTCATGTTCGAATTAGCAGGCTTTTCTTTTTTGATCTTTTGTATTTCTCATTTTTTTAACAAATCGTACGACATTCACTTGATTGACTTGCGAGGGTTGTGACTACCCCAATTCCTTTTGATGGGGAAGGATAACTATTAGTGTATATGTGATTCTCAACCTCTTGTGAGGGATATGATGTGGTTGATCCTCAGATGTGATGGTTCCATTTTTGAAATTTGAACTCAAGGTCAGACTAACTGAACACTACCCTACCCCTGGTAAAAATTGAGGATTGTATGTACAGAAAGAAACTCCTACTTCAAGGCTCAAAGGGGTTGACTAGGGATTATCTTCCTTATATCTCCGATGTATAGGGATTGAAACAACGCCTTACATCACCAACATAGTTTTATTCAAAGCATACAGACAGTGATCTCATGTTTTTTTTTTCTCGATCAAAATGCATGATACTAATAAAAAGTATGAGTGAACATGAAAGGATTTATTCAACATGCATAATCATTTCATTATTATTCATCATTAAAAGGCAAAAAAAATCACAATTGAACATTACAATGACAAACAAGAAAAGCATGCAAATGAGAAGCTTGAAAAATAAAATGCTTGTTGGCGTGATTAGCCTCACTGGTCATATAATTGCAAACGCACTTGCTTGTGGAGGCATGGGGTTGTATAGTACATTCAGCCCGTCTGGTATGAACATGATTGACTTCGAGCCGATCAAGTCTTGCACCTTATGCTTCAAGGCTCTGTAATTCTTAACTGTATGCCCGAGTTCCCCTAAGTGAAACTCACATCTGGTGTTTGCGTCACATCTTGGAGGGAAAGATGTTGGAGTATTTTGAGCCTATGGATGCTGCTCATACTAATGTTGAGCCGTGAAAGGTTGTTGATGCGGATGTTGAGCCGTGAAAGGTTGTTGATGCGGATGTTGAGCCATGCAAGGCTATTAATCCTATGATTGCTGATACTAAGATGGTTTTGGTTGGGTTGCAACAACATTAAGAAGTGAGTAATATGGCATGGAAGCCAAGAGTGCTTGAAACTGAGAGGAATCTGAGGAACAACATCTTGTGTAAACATTTGAGCATAGTGTACTAGACTTGGATTAACCATCTGATTAGGAATCTGACCATACCAAACCCCAAATGGAATATAGGGTGGAAGGGACAAGAAACTTCATGCAATATACTATGCAAGTAGAACGCGAGACCTTGCACAGATGAACTATGCCACCACAGAAAAGGAACTTTTAGCCGTAGTGTTCGCTCTGGATAAATTTTGTTCCTACCTAGTAGGAGCAAAGATAATTATCTATACTGATAATGCTGCAATTAGGTACCTGTTAAACAAAAAAGACCCCAAACCAAGACTCCTAAGGTGGATCTTACTATTACAAGAGTTTGACCCAGAAATCAAGGATAAAAGAGGCACTGAAAACATCGTAGCCGATCACTTGTCAAGAATGGAAGGTATTGAACCTGAACGAGTGCCTATAAACGACGGTTTTCTGTACGAAAGACTCATAGCCCAATTAGAAATCAATACAGCTAAAGATGCGTTAACCCATAAGGATACCGAAACAAACGAAGTAGTCGAAGCAATCTCCACCCAAACCACATTACCATGGTACGCTGACTTCGTCAACTACTTAGCAGCTAGGATGCTTCCGCCAGACTTGACCTACCAACAAAAGAAAAAAAATTCTTCCACGATCTTAAACATTATTATTGGGATGAGCCTCTACTTTTTAAGAGAGGCGCCAACGGCATTTTCCATCGATGTGTCCCAGAAGATGAGGTAGAAAATGTAATTTCCCACTGTCATTCTGCTCCTTATGGAGGACATGCAAGCACCTCGAAGACTTGCGCTAAGATCTTGCAAGCCGACCTCTTTTGGACCATTCTGCGAAAAGATGTCCACATCATGATCACAAATTACGACCGGTGTTAACGTACTAGAAACATATCTATACGCGACGAAATGCCGCTTAAAGGCATTTTGGAAGTAGAAGTCTTCGATGTTTGGGGAATCGATTTTATGGGACCTTTCCCATCTTCTTTTGGTAACAAGTATATCCTTGTTGTGGTCGATTACGTATCCAAATGGATTGAGGTCATTGCCTCTCTAACAAATGACACACGAGTGATAATTAGACTCTTTAAGCGAATAATCTTCCCTAGATTTGGAGTGTCGAGACTTGTCATCAGTGATGGTGGCTCCCATTTTATTTCAAGGATTTTTGAAAAGCTATTACTGAAATATGGAGTCCGGCACCGCGTAGCAACACTCTACCACCCACAGACGAGTGGGCAAGTAGAAGTCTCGAACCGAGAAATCAAACAAATCTTAGAAAAGACAGTTGCCACCTTTAGGAAAGATTGATCCTCAAAATTACCAGAAGCCTTGTGGGCATATAGGACAGCTTATAAGACCCCAATAGGAACCACACCTTTTAAGCTAGTTTATGGAAAATCATGTCATTTGCCGGTAGAATTAGAACATAAAGCATATTGGGCCATTAAGACCCTTAATCTCAATTACACTGCCGCAGACAAAAAAATGAATATTAGATATCCATGAACTAGAAGAACTTAGGTGTAAGACCCCAATTTTGACCCTAAGATCCCTCATTCAATTTCATCATAAGCATTAGCATTGGGACCATACTTGGCATCCTCCTTACCCCTCTTTCATTGGGTTTGTTTTGGGAGAGATCACCAAGCACTATGTGATTCTATCATACTTGTATATTATCATTTTACTAATCAAAATACCAAAAATATGTCCTTGCATTTGCCTAACTCTTTTGTAGGTAAGGCATGATCTCATTGATTTATCAAGTTCATATCTAGGGTTTGAGACCCTCATGACAAAGAGCACAACGATGAATTGATCCAAGAATCGTTACGAGCATCATATATGAGTTCCATTGATTCCTACATGTCATATTGATCAAGTTTTCTTCAAGAGTTTGGAGGTGGTTTGCCTTGGGAACCCTAGTTTGACTGGGTATTTTGAGTAACTTCTCCAACAAGATATCTTACCAATTGATCAAATTTCTCAAGGGACACTTCAAAATTCATCATCTTATACATGTATGATCTACTGTGAGCCAAGAAATTCTAAAGAATTGAAAGTTAGCAAGTTGGTTGATGGTGGTTGGCCAGATGAATTCATCTAATCAAAACTAGGGCTCCCTAGACCCTATCTCCTACAATTTTTACCATATGAAAATTATTCCAAGATAAAAGTTACTCTAAATTACATTGCAAACAATTTTCATGTTGAGACCTAGGGCTAGTTTTGCTTCGAAAATCATTTTCTATGTTGAAACATTATAGGTCATTTTGTCTAAACCCTAATTTGAAAGTCAACTTCCCAAGGCCATAACTTGCTCAATATTTATGAGATGAAATATTTCCAAGTTGCACAATTAAATTCGAGATGTCTAACTCAACTTTGATGTTTGGAGTGAGAGTAAATTCAACTTTTTTGAGCATGTGATATGAGGTTACATTATAGGTCACTTTTGACCTATACCATTGAGCAAGTGATTTTTCCAAACATCAAAAATGTATAACTCTATCATTCCAAATCCAAATGACATGAAATTGGTGACCATTTTGAATTTATTTTAAATATCTACAACTTTGATGAAGACACTTTTCTCATTTGTGAAGGTGAGAAAAACAAGAAAGGGGGGGTTGAATTGTTTTGGAAATAAAAGCTTTTTCAAAGAATAAGGACACACAGAATTTTATACTGGTTTGCTTAGAAAACAAAGCTACTCCAGTCCACCCGGCCAAGATGATTTTGCCTTCAAAAAGGACTTAATCCACTCATCTTGAAAGATTACACAACCAATCGTCTAAGAGAATAATCTCTTAGCCCTCTAAGGTATACAAACTGCACAGAGTCACTTGAGGAACAAAAATAATTTAAGCAAAATAGAGTTGTAATGTAAAGCGCTTCTAAGAGTAAGCGAGTATTACAGAAAAGTTTTAGAACAAGAGTTTTTGACGTAAGAGCAGTAGCTCCTGAAAAAATGAGAGAGAATATGAATGAAGTTTTTGTGCGTCGCAGATATGTCTCTCTATAGAAGTAATTTGTCCTTTATATAGTAGTTGAGAAGGACCGTTGGAGTGATGATAAAGTCTTGGTCTTTGATGAGTATTCAATGTCATTATTTCTATTGTTTCTTACTATAACAATTTTGTCTGCCTCTTAAATTCTTTCTTAAAATACTTCCTTTCCATAGTGAGATTTATTTCCGTTACGCTTTCTTGACTTATGATCCTTCATCAAAGTCTTGATGTACCAGAGTCATTCTTAAGAGGATGATTACGCCTGACTTCATCAGAGCTTCTCAGTGTACTAGTCTTCTTTAAGTATCAGAGTCTAAGGCCAGTGGTTTGTTGGAGCTTCTGACTTTGCTGTCTTTCTTTCATCAGAATCAGATCGTTCTGGACGTACTCCTTTCTCAGCAGCGTCTGATCATCTAATACTTTGTATCTAAAATACGTTTGCATCTGATATATGGTCAGAATCCTCCGTAAGTGTTTAGAGTCCTGTATGAATGTTTTAGAGTCCTGCGTGAATGTTCAGAGTCCTGCATGAATGTTCAGAGTCCTGCACACTTAGAAAAAATCTCGTTAGAGTGCCATTTTTGGTTTCATCCTTTGTTATATTCAAAATCTTAGAAGTCTATTGTATAACCAATTTTGTTCTTACAATATCCCCCTATTTGATGATGACAAAACAGTTTAAGTTAAGGATGAAACATTTTCAGAAAGAAGTCTTAGAAGAGATTTGTAGTGAGCTCCCCCTGAGTTAGATCTGGGAGATCAGAAGTTCTTACCGGACCTTCCATGGTTTGGTGTTTCTAGCTACTTTCCTACGTATCTATAAGTCATATTTAGACACAATGTTTGCAGAGTTTGAAAGGAATTAGATATGTTTTCATCATAGCTGTTTTTAGTTCTCCCCCTATTTGTCAGAATAAAAAAGACTTAGCAAAAAGATATTAACAGAAGATTGATATTGACAGGTAACATTTACAGAAGCCAGAAACGCAAAAAGCAGACATGGGAACAAAAGGCAACAAGAAAATTAGATAAAGCAACAAGCACATCAGAAAGAACAAAGAAAATCCTAGGTGCCTAAGGGTTTGGAGGTGGAGGCATCCTCTGGAGCAGCTGGGACAACATGTTCTGAATGTTGACATTGACATAATCATGTTGGTCCAATCTGGCTCGAACTACATGTTGTTCTTTCTGCAACTCTTCAAGGGTCTTCAGGACCAGAGGGACGAAGGTGGAGGACTCCCCCTGGGTCAGTGCATCATTTCTGACTCTGGCAGCAAACTCTTCAGCACGACGAGCTGCTTCTTCAGCAGCAGCTTTGGCTTTTGCCTCAGCTTCAACAGCAGCAGCAGCAGCACCCTTCTAAAATACCCCAAATATTTAATTAAAATAATAAAATATCAATCAGAGTAATTATGCCCTTAAGGGTGTCACACAATCATTTCACACCAATCATCAAAATATCCTGTCATGCTCATTTATTTAATCAAAATAAGACACATTTTGCATAATTCGCAGCGGATACAAAATAACAACATTCAAATCATGTACTACATTACATGTAAAGTTGTTCAACAACCAAAAGAAAACATAGTAAAACATCCCATCCCGATGTTACATCTACCAGAGCATGACCCACTAAGGACGACACTAGACTCCAAGGACTAGCTTCTACTCAATCACTGTTCGTTACCTGAAAAATAGTGTAAGGGTGAGTTCCTCAATCGATATAACAAGTATTATAAAACATCATGTAATGTTAAGTAATTTAACACATTAATCACCCTAATCACCACATACAATCAGTAACAGCACACCAACTCAACATCATACTCAACACCACATAAAACACAAGTATAATCTCAAATCATACTCTACAACAACACAAACACACGTATAATATTGGAATACATCCATTCATATTATACGTCATACATACATTATGCAATGAGACTCCACACATGCGGTACCGACTATTCTTGAACATATAGTTCAAGCTCACCGATCAATCCAGATACGGCTACTAAGCTCACTAGTCCCACTCATTTGAGATCTAATGACTCACTCACTAATTCCTCACCATGGGAATTAGCTACAGCCCCGAAGGCTATGCTATGCACACTAATCATCTAGCATGCAAACATCAACAACAAATCCACAATGATTCACTCACTAATTCCTCACCATGGGAATTAGCTACAGCCCCACAGGCTATGCTATGCACGCTAATCATCTAGCAATGCAACATCAACAACAATTCACAATGGACATATGCTCACACTCTAAGCCATACAACAGTCCATTCACAAATACAGGCATAATATATACATTCACATCATTATGCATGCCATCATACATCATCAACACATGTATCAACACATCATTATCATGTAATTCAATTAAACACAGTATTAGCCCACTCCACTAATACCTATACTGCTCAAAACAGCGGGAAATAATCCCTACTATATCACACACCGATATAGGCAACCACCAATTAGGCACACAACATTTTAATTAACACTTTTTCCACTCTGCAACAGCGTTAACCGGTTAACGCCCTGGGTTAACCGGTTAACGCAGGCAAAACACGCTTACTGCCCAAAACTTAACAGTGTTAACCGGTTAACGCCCTGGGTTAACCGGTTAACGCAGGCAAAACAGCACTAATTCTCAATTCGTAACAGTGTTAACGGGTTAACACCCTGGGTTAACCGGTTAACGCAGACAAAACAACAGTTCCTGCGCTAACACAAAGCAGAATGCAGAATTCTCCGCATTTTCCGCCGTTAGAGGACTTCCGGACCTCCGATTCCAATTCCGTAAAAAGCTATACGTCCAGTAAATTACGACACACACCATTATCGATTCAATTACAGTTTTTAACACAGTTTATCCAGCATCATTTTCAGCATTCACAATCCCAATTAGGGTCAAATCAACGGCTTATCACTACCCATTACATATTATCCCATAATACCCATTAATCGACGATAAACCCCCCTTACCTGATATAATCCGGCGAATATTTAAGCTCAAGCTCTTCCTTCTTCAACCTTCAGTCCTTGCTCTGTCTCTTTCAGCCGCTTCTCTGAGTTTCACGTGAAAACCTTATTTTCCCAAAAAAATGAACCCTTTTTATTTGTTCCAACTTATATATTTTCCAATAATTATTATTCCAAAATAATAACAATAATAATCCAATAATATTTCCAATTAATTAATTAAATTAATAAATATTATATTAATTTAAATTAAATAATTAGCCTTATTTCATCGGGGTGTTACAGAGGCATCCTCTGGAGCAGCTGGGACAACATGTTCTGAATGTTGACATTGACATAATCATGTTGGTCCAATCTGGCTCGAACTACATGTTGTTCTTTCTGCAACTCTTCAAGGGTCTTCAGGACCAGAGGGACGAAGGTGGAGGACTCCCCCTGGGTCAGTTCATCATTTCTGACTCTGGCAGCAGACTCTTCAGCACGACGAGCTGCTTCTTCAGCAGCAGCTTTGGCTTTTGCCTCAGCTTCAACAGCAGCATCGGCATCAGCAAGAGCTTTGGCTTCAGCTTCTTTGATTCTCTGAAGTTCTTCTTGTCTTGCTTTCTCTTTAGCTTCTTTTCTTGCCCGCTCCTCAGCTTCTCTGGCTAGACGCTCCTGGAGTCTGATCTCAGCGTCTCTGATGAAGTCATTGCAGACTTGTTCAGAGAGGCCTTTCAGCTTGAAGGCTTCAGAGGTCATCCAACTTATCACTCTGTTCTAGTGAGTCCTTACAGCGGAGGGATCATCACTGATGCCAGAGTTGATGGTCAGAGACTTGACCTTGTCAACTAAAGATTCTGCAAAAACCTTAATGCTTCCTCAAGGGTCAGAAGGGTGGTTTCTGGTTCAGAGGTTTGGGAGGGAGAAATGGGGGCTTAAGTTAAGTGTGGGAGTTGGTGGGTCAGCGGAGGTAGTTAGTTGGGGTATTTCAGAGTGTTGTGGTTGGGATGGTTGTGATTCAGCGTGGATTGGTTCTGATGATGGAGGGTTATAGGTGGTTGTGTTTGGGTTTTCTGGGGGTGGAGAAGTAACTTCAGGTTCAGGGTTAGAGTGTGTTGGCTGTTAAGAGGCCATAACACGATTTTGGAGTTGAGCCAGAAGAGTGAGGATTAGAGGGTTCTGTGTCAGATGAGAGGGTATAGTAAGGTGGGGATTATGGAGATGGTGATGAAGAGGGTGAAGTGGTTTCGTTTAGCATTTCTGCTTCTGAAACAGGTAGAGTTGTGGTGGCAAGATTGAATTTTTGAGAAGGTTGGTTAGAGGGTCTAGAGGTTGAGGGAGGAGTATCAGATGTTGTGTATATGGGCGAAGGTTGAGGGAGTAAGGAAGCAACATGTTTAATTTTTACAGAAGGAGGGAGAGGTACAGACTTACCAGGTGATCTAACTAGAGGTACTGGAGGTCTTGATCCAGATGGTTCTCCCAGCTTTGTGTCGCAACCTGAAAAATACAGTGCGAAAAAAAAAAACAACCGGCGAAAGAAAAAGATAGAAGAGTCGCCACCGCGCGTTATTCATCCCAAAGGAGGGAAAGGAAACGCTCGAAGTAAACCTGAAAAAAGGAAAGGACAAGAAGGGGTCTCGCAACCAAATCTTGGGTTCGGGAGTCGGTTATGCGAAGGGAAGGTATTAGCACCCCTACGCATCCGTAGTACTCTACGGGATCCACTTTTGTAGTTCTTGTCTAAAGGGTGTGGGTTTATCTTGTGCTGTTTACCAAAAAAAAGGGTTAAATGAAAATGACTCGCGCGGATGTCGTATCCACTGCATACGTATCTCATCTGAATATGAGAATCAGAGTCTTCGTAGCTCGGCTGACCTATGGGTTGGGGGATGTGTGCTCGCTAAGACATCGCGTCTTATGCCTACGTATCTCATCTGGAATGAGAATCAGAGCAAAACGTAGTTCGGCTAACTACGGGGTTATGGATTGGGTTTTGGGCGAACGACGTCACTACGCAATCTACCAGATGCTCGACCTTTGGAGACTTACTCGCCTGTAGTAAAAGGAGTTAACGTGTTGCTTTGGGTTTTAGGGTTTGGGATGCTCGAGGGCAAAACGGCAGTCCTTGATGAAGGAACCGCGCTACCTGCAGGGATATGAATACAAAACACAAAACATGTATCTCAAAGTAAAATGCCACCAAGGGGCTCAAACGTTGCCTCTTATCGAGGTCTTCCAGCTAGGAAAGTAGTAAAATGCGGGAAAAATGTAAAAGTACCACGCGGATAAAGATCCGAAGTAACAACAATTAGAGGAATGGGAAACCCTGAGATCCTTCCAAGCTAATGCCGTCAAAGAAAAGTGAGTCAGTACGGGTAATCGGAATGAACCTCCAGGGGTTATCCCACAAATAAAGTGGGAAACCACGCAAGTTATCCCTGCAAAAGTCATGTGAGCCCTCACAAAAATTCAACAAAAGGGTTAGTGAAACATCATAAGCATTTTTTTCATGAATAACAGTATGGTTTCAGAAACCTCAAACCCTGTGGCATACACTCAAAAATTAAACGGTTAAACATTCAAGGCATTGTTTATACATTCATATACATATTAAACACATGGGCAAAGGTAATGGGAATAATGGCAAACCTGATTGGAGAGCTTGATTGAAATTGAGTTGCACCCGTGAGGTTTACAAAACAATCGTCAGGGTTTATGTGAGGCAGAGGTGATTCTGTGTAGTTGAGTTCCCTTCGGGGTTTGGAGGCTGCTCTGAACTCCGTTAGGTCTTCTCTCACCATCTTTTTCCTCATGGTTTTGTTCCAAGGAAACCTCAGAGTATTTTGCTTCTCTTCAAAATCCCCCTTTGTTCTGTGTTCTCTCAAGTGAAACCTTGGTATTTATAGACTGAATTTCATGGTTTTGTGGGCTCAAATGAGAGAGACCCAGGTCCAAAATTTTTTTATTATATTTTATTTATTTAATTATTTATTTAATTAATTAATTAATTAAAATTTTTTTTATTATTATTTTTTTTTTTGTAATTTTTTTTTTTTTCGTTTTTTTTTCTTCGTTATTTATTATTATTATTTTTTTTGGATCTAATTCTGATTGACATGATGAAATGCTAAATGAATGCATGAATGAGGAGGGCAAATTTTGGGGTGTTACAGCTGCCCCTATTCAAACATCAGCTAACCCGAGTAGGATGAAAGCAAACAGCTTATCAGACAAACGGGGTGAGCTGTGATTGAATACCAAAGACAAACCGAAAATTTGCGCTCCGAGGACACCACAAAAACGCAGAAATACACCGAGCTGTTTATTTTTCTTCCGATCCTCTGGCTGGATCTGAATCAGTCTTCTGGCTTAATTTGGAGTGTCGATCCTCTGGCTGAACCTATACTTAATTTAGTCCTCTGGTTGGATATTAATTTTGATCCTCGGGCTGGATACGATTTTGATCTTCTGGCTAGATCTGGAGTGTCGATCCTCTGGCTGAATCTGAACTTAATTTGATTCTCTGGCTGAATCTACTTCGATCTTCTGGCTAGATCTGAATTGTTTCGATTCTCTGGCTGAATCTATTTCGATCTTCTGGCTAGATCTGAATTATTTCGATTCTCTGGCTGAATCTATTTCCGGTCTTCGGGCTAGACCTGACTTCGATCTTCTGGCTAGATCTGGATTGTTTTGATGATAAATTCCCATCATTAGGATCCCGCATCTGAGGCATGCGCTGGTTGACCCTCTTTTGAAATCTACATCCAACCTTCATATTAGATATGCAGCTTCGAGCATATTCCACTTTTGGGCTTCGTACATATTCTTCGGGCTAGAACATGTTGTAACGACTCCTCAATTAGACTTAGGCTTGCTGGGGAAATAAAGCTTGTAGGCGACTTCACTTGGGAATCTTCAAATTGAGCCTCAGGCTGACTCTTGGGACACGATTCTCAGGCTGAATCTTCGAAATGACCCTCAGGCTGGATCACTGGAACACGATTCTCAGGCTGAATCTTCGAAATGGACCCTCAGGCTGGATCACTGGAACACGATTCTCAGGCTGAATCTTCAAAATGACCCTCAGGCTGGATCACTGGAAAACGATTCTCAAGCTGAATCTTCAAAATGACCCTCAGGCTGGATCACTGGAAAACGATTCTCAGGCTGAATCTTCAAAACGACCCTCAGGCTGGATCACTCACGCTTGATCCTCTGGCTGGATCTCATGACCTTGGTTGTAAAGTAATTCTTCAGTCTGCTTGGAAGAACCTGTTTATCAGCTTATGTGTATGCTTGATATGATATGCATGCAAATGTAAATGTTATGCATGGTGTAAAAAGAAATCTGCTTGGGGAAGCAAACTCCGGTAGGGAACAGATCGCTGTATCAATCCTTGAATGCTCTGTGGGGAATGATCCGTCTGCCGGGACCAATGAGCCACCAAAAATAAATTGGCTGCTTGAAAAGTCGACCTTGCGGGGGGAGTATCAACTATGGAAACTTTGTTCGGCGAGGCCCTGTGAGGAGAGTCTGTGGGGAAAACACTTCCTGGGGAAATGTCGTAGGAAACGGCCCTTGTTGGGGATATGATCTTGCTAATCGTCCTCTAGCTGGGGATTAGAACAAATATGTTAGAAATAATCTGTTGGGGATAAGATGAACACTGGGAACACCACCCTCTTGTCCGTTGGGTATGCAACCACTCCGCTGTTGCTAGGAAGATACAGTCTGACACTGTCAACTCCGCTGGGGATATATAGTCTGGATGCTGTCAACTCTGTTGGGGAACATGCTCTGCTGAGGAGAGACTTTGTCAACCGCTTGGGGATGAGGATTCATGACTTGGCATCCGGTTCCTGTGACCTGCAACCAAAAATACACGTATGCCTCGGGGGAATTACTCGGTTTGAATTCACCGTTCGGGATTAAGCACATTCAAAGCAATTTTAAATGTTTTCCTGTGCAAATCATCTGCAAAAGCCACCATTATGTTCATATGCAATATGTTTTATCAAAAATTCAGACATTTTTGCAAACAAACTGATAAATGAAAAATAAAGAGGCTCTTTAACTGAATTATTCGACTCTTACTGGGGAGAAAATTTGTGCCAGGAATAGGCGAGGGTATCAGGAAGCTGATCCCTGAAAAGAGGTGATCTCTATAAAAAGAGAACTATCCTAATGGCAATGGGGATACGGGGTCCCACTGAGTTTCGACTCTGCTATGGTTCGTATGTCCTCAAGACGCTCTGCTCATCTTGCTTTCTGAAGTGGATGATTAGTCGATCTTTAACCTTCGAAGATTGCCGGAAAGCAGTAAAATGCGGGAAAAATGTAAAAGTACCACGCGGATAAAGATCCGAAGTAACAACAATTAGAGGAATGGGAAACCCTGAGATCCTTCCAAGCTAATGCCATCAAAGAAAAGTGAGTCAGTACGGGTAATCGGAATGAACCTCCAGGGGTTATCCCACAAATAAAGTGGGAAACCACGCAAGTTATCCCTGCAAAAGTCATGTGAGCCCTCACAAAAATTCAACAAAAGGGTTAGTGAAACATCATAAGCATTTTTTTCATGAATAACAGTATGGTTTCAGAAACCTCAAACCCTGTGGCATACACTCAAAAATTAAACGGTTAAACATTCAAGGCATTGTTTATACATTCATATACATATTAAACCCATGGGCAAAGGTAATGGGAATAATGGCAAACCTGATTGGAGAGCTTGATTGAAATTGAGTTGCACCCGTGAGGTTTACAAAACAATCGTCAGGGTTTATGTGAGGCAGAGGTGATTCTGTGTAGTTGAGTTCCCGTCGGGGTTTGGAGGCTGCTCTGAACTCCGTTAGGTCTTCTCTCACTATCTTTTTCCTCAGGGTTTTGTTCCAAGGAAACCTCAGAGTATTTTGCTTCTCTTCAAAATCCCCCTTTGTTCTGTGTTCTCTCAAGTGAAGCCTTGGTATTTATAGACTGAATTTCATGGTTTTGTGGGCTCAAATGAGAGAGACCCAGGTCCAAATTTTTTTTATTATATTTTATTTATTTAATTATTTATTTAATTAATTAATTAATTAAAAATTTTTTTATATTATTATTTTTTTTTGTAAATTTTTTTTTTTTTTTCGTTTTTTTTTTCTTTTTTTCGTTTTTTTTCTTTTTTTTTTTGATCTAATTCTGATTGACATGATGAAATGCTAAATGAATGCATGAATGAGGAGGGCAAATTTTGGGGTGTTACACTTTGCTCTCTTTGCCTGCTTTTTCTTCTCAGATGGTTCTCGTGTCCTCTTCATGAAATTTGGAGGAAATTCGGGCAGCTAGTCTAAGGAGAAATCTGAGATGTCTACTCCTTGTTTACGCAGATCCTCTAAATAGTACGCGATTGCCTTTGGAGGGTCGATCTTTGAGAACAGATAGAGTCCATTTGGGATCTCCCTCTGATCTTTAAGTGCTTCCTAGGAGGTGTCCAAAGTTGGTTTGACCCTTACTTGATTAATAATTCCCATGCTCTTTAGATTTCAAGCGTTCAAAGGTCTTCCAGTATCTATCATCACGTCTTCCATGAGTCTGAGCTGTATCAGATGGTCCACGAGGCCACTTTAAATCAGCACATCAGATATAAGTCTCCCCAGAGGAATGTAATTTCTTCCCTTCATATTGTTTATGGTATCTTTCACGGAGTCTCTGAGATATTTGAAGAGGAGTGCAGGAAGGCAGAGCTTCAGACCCTTGTGAATGCAGTAAAGAATGCATTTCTGGTATGTGTTGATGTAATCTGAGGAGTTAGAGGCTGGGCGGTGATGGATGGTTCGTAAGATGATCTTCAGCCATACCCGGAGGTTCTGATGCAGTTCCTTGTTCTTGGAATGCTTGCCTTCAGCACTTTGTTGAAAAATTGTAGGGTTTATCTCATGGGACAAATACTTTGCCCTAGGATTGATGTTGTATATGCGTCTTCCTCCAGTCTTCTCCATGTTCAGAAGAGCAACAATTGATTTCTCTGTGATGACTATCTTGACTCCCAGAATGTAGGAGACAATGTAGTGATCATCAGAGTCAGCGAACCTCCAGAATTCTTTTACCAGATTTGCGTAGACTGGGCCATAGAGACGTTGAAATTAGTTTTCCCACCCTTGCTTCTTCAGTTCATCAGTGAGGTCGACACCATTTCTTCTCATGTTGTCAAAATCCACCAAGGTTTCACACAACACTTCCAGCTTTTCAAACGGTGTTGCAAGATGAATATGAGGCCCACGATCAAGAATGTGAGGTTCTTTGTAAATGGGAGTGGAAACGACGCCGGTGACTGCTGGGTTTTGATGACTTGAACTTGGAGCTTTCTCAGTTGAGTTCATCTGTTGAGAGAAGTTGTACACAGACTGTTGTTGATAATCCATGAAGAGCGTTGATGAACTTGAGGTGAAGGTTGAAGAACTTGAGTAAAACTACAAAAATGCCTTTGAGAGAGAGAGAGAGGAAAATTGAAGGAGAGTGCTAGGTGTGTTTGTGAGTGAAAAGTGTGCAATTGTGAAATGTGAAACGTTTAAATACCTAAATTAGGGTGTATGCAAAACGACACAGAAAAGGGAGTTTAGCACAAAAACCAAGTACGCACGTTAGAGGGGAGAATGATTACAGCTCATAAATGATGTCTAATCCCAAAATCAGCATACTGCTCGAGGAGATCTCAAGAGACTATTTCTTGATTATTGCTAGACAACTGTCTAGAAGTTCCAAGGTCAGACGCATGATGCTCCACATGTTACTTTATCTGATCTTCAAGAATACCAAAGGGTTGGTTCCTAGAGATTTCTAACTCAGATGACTTCTAACTGGTAGTAGCATCAGAGTCAGATACAAAATCCAACTGTTTACTTCAGAGTCTTATTTTGCTGTCTCAGAGGCACATTTTATTCAGGACAATTTTGAATGTTTAGATTCTTTAAGATAATGGAGAATCTATCTTCAACAAGGGGTTTGGTAAAGATGTCAGCCCAATGATGGTCTGTATCAATAACTTTTAATGTTACTACCCCTTTCTGAACATAGTCTCTAATGAAATGATGTTTTATTTCTATGTGCTTAGCTCTGGAGTGCAAAATAGGATTCTTACTTAAATATATGGCAACAATATTGTCACAAAAGATAGGAATGTTACTCTCAAAGATTTGAAGATCCTCTAGTTGATTCTTCATCCAGAGCATCTGAGTAGTGCATAATGATGCTGAAATATTTTCTGCTTCTGCAGTGGACAAGGCTATGGTTGATTGTCTTTTGCTGGACCAGGATATCAGATTCTTTCCCAAGAGCTGACAATTTCCAGATGTACTTTTACGTTCCATTATGTCCCCTGCGTAATCTGCATCACAATAACCATAAAGTCTATACTCTGATGTTTTCTCATACATCAGGCCCATGTTAGGAGTTCCTTTCAGATATCTGAGTATTCTTTTAACAGCTGTTAAATGAGATTCTCTAGGTTCTGATTGGAATCTGGCACAGAGACATACACTAAATAGAATATCAGGACGTGTAGTAGTCAAATAGAGAAGAGAGCATATCATACCACGATAGAGCTTCTGACAAACCTTTTGACTAACTTCTTCTTTTTCCAGAATACAAGTTGGATGCATGGGTGTCTTAGCAGGTTTGCATTCCACCATTTCAAATTTCTTCAGAATGTCTTTTATGTATTTACTTTGATGAACATAGGTGGCTTCTGAAGCTTGATTGATTTGAATTCCTAGAAAGAACTTTAGTTCTTGCATTAAGCTCATTTCAAATTCTGCCTGCATTAGCTCAGAGAGTTCTTGACATACAAAGGGGTTAGCTGAACCAAAAATGATGTCATCAACATATATCTGGCATATCATGAGATCATTATTAATGTTTTTACAGAAGAGTGTAGAGTCAACTTTCCCTCTGATAAAATCATGTTCCAGAAGAAAATTACTTAGCCTTTCATACCAAGCTCTAGAAGCTTATTTTAGTCCGTATAAAGATTTCTTAAGTTTAAAAACATGTTCTGGACAATTTGAATTTTCAAAACCTGGAGGTTGATTGACATACACTTCTTCTAATATATAGCCATTAAGAAATGCGCTCTTGACATCCATTTGATAGAATAATTTACAGCGAATGAAACAAGTAAGCGAATAGATTCTAACCTGGCGACTGGGGCAAATGTTTCATTGTAGTCAATGCCTTCTTGTTGAATGTACCCTTGTGCCACCAGTCGAGCTTTATTTCTGACGACTTTGCCTTTCTCATTTAGCTTGTTTCTGAACACCCATCTGGGTCCAATAATGTGCCTTTGGGTTTAGGAACAAGATCCCAGATGTCATTCTTTGAGAATTGATCTAGCTCTTCTTGCATGGCTAGAACCCAATCGTCATCTTGAAGTGCCTCATCACAGGAAGTAGGCTCGATCAAAGATACTAGTCCTAGAGGGGTTTCTTCAGGTACCTTGAAAGTTGACCTAGTTTGGATAGGTTCATCCCTGTTTCCCAAAATC
Source organism: Lathyrus oleraceus (assembly GCF_024323335.1). NCBI lineage: Eukaryota > Viridiplantae > Streptophyta > Magnoliopsida > Fabales > Fabaceae > Lathyrus > Lathyrus oleraceus. Next base: position 270,468,060 of record NC_066583.1, on the reverse strand, counting down.
AACTCTTCAGATATGTTGGGGCGACTTTTTGATTTCTTTTGGATCGCTGGGGCTTTAGTTCCTTATGAACTTTGTATATCAGGTGCTTTGATCTTCTCGTCAGAACCTGCAAGAGTAATCTCCAGATCTGCAAGTTTCTCAACTAGCTTTGACTTTTCAGGGTCAAGCTTATCATCAAATCTGACGTGAATTGATTCTTCCACAATTTTGGTTTCTGTATTGTATACTCTGTAGCCTTTAGAGCGTTCTGAGTATCCTAACATAATACCTTTTTGTGCCTTTGAATCAAACTTGTTCAGATGTTCTTTAGTATTCAGAATAAAGCAAGAGCATCCAAAAGGATGAAAATAAGAAATGTTGGGTTTTCTTCCTTTACACAGTTCATAGGGAGTCTTCTCCAAAATAGGTCTTACAGAGATTCTATTCTGAATATAACACGCTGTATTCACTGCTTCAACCCAAAAGTGCTTAGCCACATTTGTTTCATTGATCATGGTTCTGGCCATCTCTTGGAGTGTCCTATTCGTCCTTTCTACAACTCCATTTTGTTGTGGAGTTCTAGGACAGGAGAAATCATGGGATATTCCATTAGAGTCAAATAATTCTTCAATAAATTTATTTTCAAATTCTCCACCATGATCACTTCTGGCTCTGATGATTTTAGAGTCAAATTCGTTTTGCACTTTGGAACAAAAGCCAGTGAATACAGAGTGAGAATCACTCTTGTGTTTTAAGAATTTTACCCATGTCCAGTGACTAAATTCATCAACAATAACTAGTCCATATTTCTTCCCATTGACTGATGTTGTTTTAATAGGACCAAACAAATCAATGTGAAGAAGTTCTAGAGGCTTAGAGGTAGAAACAAAGTTTTTCTTTTTAAAAGATGATTTTGAAAATTTTCCTTTCTGACATGCTTCACATAGAGCATCTGAAGAAAACTTCAGCTTGGGTAGACCTCTGACTAACTCGAGTTTATTTAGCTGAGATAGCTTTCTCATGCTAATGTGGCCCAAGCGTCGATGCCATACCCATTGCTCTTCATGAACAGACATTAAACATTTTACATTTTGTTCTTTTAGGTTTGAAAGATTTATTTTGTAAATATTGTTTTTCCTCTTGCCAGTGAATAGGACTGTTCCATTGTTTCGATTAATTGCTTTACATGTTTTTTGATTGAAGATTACGTCATACCCGTTATCACTTAATTGACTTATTGATAACAGATTATGCATTAATCCTTCTACATAGAGAACATCAGATATAGAGGGAAGAGTACCATTACCAATAGTTCCGGAGCCTCTGATCCTTCCTTTCTGATTTCCTCCGAAACCTACGAATCCAGCATCTTTAAGTTCCAGGTTTTGGAACATATACTTCCTTCCCGTCATGTGTCGCGAGCATCCAGAGTCCAGGTACCATGACTGGTGTTTTAACTCTGCTGCATAAGATATCTGCAACATGAACAATCTTATCCTTTGGTACCCAGAATCTTTTGGGTCCTTTGTTATTAGTTTTCCCAAAGTTTCTTAACACCTTGGGTTTTCTGGCATTATTAAAGAGTTGTGCTTGTGTATGTGTATAGTGATAAGAAAACGGAGATTTAGGTTTGTCATTACTAGAAGATTTATCTTCACTGGGATCATACCCAATTCCTATTCTATTGTTCTGACTGACCCCATAAATCATGGATGCCATTCTACTTCTCTCTATCCCATTCTTCAGAAACTTTTGAAAAGATTTTTCATATTCATAAATTACTGTGTTTGAAGTTTGTGGAGCTTGAGATAACGCTTATTCAAGTTTGAAACATTGTTTATTTGTGGAATCTCTTTCTAATGTCAAAATTCGGTTTTCGTCTTTTAGACCTGAAACCGTTATCTCAAGTTTACCACATTCTTCGAGAGTTTCTTCAAGCACCTCTTTTACAGCTTTAAATTTTTGTTTGAGTTTCTGATATGAGTTTAGAGTTTCAGATAGGCATGATTCAAGGTCAGAGAGAGAAAGATCAGAAAATACCTCTTCGGATTCAGATTCTCCATCTGATGTATTCTTGGAGGTGGTAGCCATAAGTGCCACATTTGCCTGTTCATCAGAGTTTGATTCTGACGAGTCAGATCCACTGTCATCCCAGGTAGCCATCAGTCCCTTTTTGGTTCTGAATGAACTTTTCTTGAAATTTTCTCTTCTAGAGCTTTCTTTCTTTAACTTGGGACATTCGTTTCTGTAATGACCTGTTTCCTTACATTCATAACAAGTTATATCTTTGTAAGATTTACCTTTTGAAGTTGGTTCTGATCGATCTCCTTTGGATCTTGGTTTTCTGAAGTTATTATTCCTTTTTCTCCAGAGTTGTTTTACTCTTCTGGTTAAAAGGGACAATTCTTCCTCATCGTTAGAGTCTTCCTTTTCAGAGTCATCAATGTCTTCTTCTTCAGCCTGGAAGGCTTTGTTTTGATCAAACTTGCGTCTTTCTGATCTAGACTTTAGTGCTACAAACTTGATCTTCTTCTGAGACTCATCTTCCTCTAGTTCTATCTCGTGACTTCTGAGTGAGCTGACGAGTTCTTCAAGGCTGATGTTGTTCAAATCCTTTGATAGTTTTAAGGCTGTGACCATAGGTCTCCATTTCTTTGGTAAGCTTCTGATGATCTTTTTGACATGGTCCACAGTGGTATATCCTTTATCTAGCACTTTGAGTCCTGCAATTAAAGTTTGGAATCTAGAAAACATTACCTCTACAGCTTCATCGTCCTCCATTTTGAAGGCTTCATATTTCTGGATTAGAGCCATGCCTTTGTTTCTTTGACTTGAGAGTTTCCTTCGTGATTCATCCTCAGGGAGTCAAGTATATCTTTAGCTGTTTCCCTGTTGGTGATTTTTTCATACTCATTGTAGGAAATGGCATTGAGAAGTATCGTTCTGGCTTTGTAATGGTTCTTGAATTCACGCTTCTGATCATCTGACATTTTGCTTATGGGAATAGCAACTCCAGAAGACTTGCGCTAAGATCTTGCAAGCTGCCTCTTTTGGCCCACTATGTGGAAAGATGTCCACATCACGATCACAAATTGCGACCGATGTCAACGTACTGGAAACATATCTATACGCGACGAAATGCCGCTTAAAGGAATTTTGGAAGTAGAAGTCTTCGATGTTTGGGGAATCGATTTTATGGGACCTTTCCCATCTTCTTTTGGTAACAAGTATATCCTTGTTATAGTCGATTACATATCCAAATGGATTGAGGTCATTGCCTCTCTAACAAACGACACACGAGTGGTAATTAGACTCTTTAAGCGAATAATCTTCCCTAGATTTGGAGTGTCGAGACTTGTCATCAGTGATGGTGGCTCCCATTTTATTTCAAGGATTTTTGAAAAGCTATTACTGAAATATGGAGTCCGGAACCGCGTAACAACATTCTACCACCCACAGACGAGTGGGCAAGTAGAAGTATCGAACCGAGAAATCAAACAAATCTTAGAAAAGACAGTTGCCACCTCTAGGAAAGATTGGTCCTCAAAATTACCAGAAGCCTTGTGGGCATATAGGACAGCTTATAAGACCCCAATAGGAACCACACCTTTTAAGCTAGTTTATGGAAAATCGTGTCATCTGCCCGTAGAATTAGAACATAAAGCATATTGGGCCATTAAGACCCTTAATCTCAATTACACTGCCGCAGACAAAAAAACGAATATTAGATATCCATGAACTAGAAGAACTTAGGTGTAAGACCCCAATTTTGACCCTAAGATTCCTCATGTAATTTCATCATAAGCATTAACATTGGGACCATACCTTGGCATCCTCCTTACCCCTCTTTCATTGGGTTTGTTATGGGAGAGATCACCAAGCACTATGTGATTCTATCATACTTGTATATTATCATTTTACTAACCAAAATACAAAAAATATGTCCCTGCATTTGCCTAACTCTTTTGTAGGTAAGGCATGATCTCATTGATTTATCAAGTTCATATCTAGGGTTTGAGACCCTCATGACAAAGAGCACAACCATGAATTGATCCAAGAATCGTTATGAGCATCATATATGAGTTCCATTGATTCCTACATGTCATATTGATCAAGTTTTCTTCAAGAGTTTGGAGGTGGTTTGCCTTGGAAACCCTAGTTTGACTGGGTATTTTGAGTAACTTCTCCAACAAGCTATCTTACCAATTGATCAAATTTCTCAAGGGACACTTCAAAATTCATCATCTTATACATATATGATCTACCGTGAGCCAAGAAAGTCCAAAGAATTGAAAGTTAGCAAGTTGGTTGATGGTGGTTGGTCAGATGAATTCATCTAATCAAAACTAGGGCTCCCTAGACCCTATCTCCTGCAATTTTTACCATATGAAAATGATTCCAAAATAAAAGTTACTCTAAATTACATTCCAAACAACTTTAATGTTGAGACCTAGGGCTAGTTTTGCTTCGAAAATCATTTTCTATGTTGAAACATTATAGGTCATTTTGTCTAAACCCTAATTTGAAAGTCAACTTCCCAAGGCCATAACTTGCTCAATATTTATGAGATGAAATATTTCCAAGTTGCACAATTAAATTCAAGATGTCTAATTCAACTTTGATGTTTGGAGTGAGAGTAAATTCAACTTTTTTGAGCATGTGGTATGAGGTTACATTATAGGTCACTTTTGACCTATACCATTGAGCAAGTGATTTTTCCAAACATAAAAAATGTATAACTCTATCATTCCAAATCCAAATGACATGAAATTGGTGATCATTTTGAAGTTATTTTAAATATCTACAACTTTTATGAAGACACTTTTCTCATTTGTGAAGGTGAGAAAAACAAGAAAGGGGGTTTGAATTGTTTTGGAAATAAAAGCTTTTTCAAAGAATAAGAACACACAGAATTTTATACTGGTTCGCTTAGAAAACAAAGCTACTCCAGTCCACCCGACCAAGGTGATTTCGCCTTCAAAAAGGATACACTAATTTTGAAGGATTACACAACCAATCGTCTAAGAGAATAATCTCTTAGCCCTCTCAAGTATACAGACTGCGCAGAGTCACTTGAGGAACAACAATAATTTAAGCAAAATAGAGTTATAATGTAACGCGCTTCTAAGAGTAAGCGAGTATTACATAAAAGTTTTAGAACAAGAGTTTTTCACGTAAGAGCAGCAACTCGTGAAAAAATGATAGAGAATATGAATGAAGTTTCTGTGCGTCGCAAATATGTCTCTCTAGAGAAGTAATCTGTCCTTTATATAGTAGTTGAGAAGGACCGTTGGAGTGATGACAGAATCTTGGTCTTTGATCAGTATTTAATGTCATTATTTCTATTGTTTCTTACTATAACAATTTTGTCTGCCTCTTAAATTCTTTCTTAAAATACTTCCTTTCCATAGTGAGATTTATTTCCGTTACGCTTTCTTGACTTATGATCCTTCATTAGAGTCTTGATGTACCAGAGTCATTCTTCAGAGGATGATTATGTCTGACTTCATCAGAGCTTCTCAGTGTACTAGTCTTCTTTAATTATCAGAGTCTAAGGCCAATGGTTTGTTGGAGCTTCTGACTTTGCTGTCTTTCTTTCATCAGAATCAGATCGTTCTGGACGTACTCCTTTCTTAGCGGCGTCTGATCATCTAATACTTTGTATCTGACATACGTTTGCATCTGATATATGGTCAGAATCCTCCGTAAGTGTTTAGAGTCCTGCGTGAATGTTCAGAGTCCTGTATGAATGTTCAGAGTCCTGCACACTTAGAAAAAATCTCGTTAGAGTGCCATTTTTGGTTTCATCCTTTGTTATCATCAAAATCTTAGAAGTCTATTATAGAACCAATTTTGTTCTTACAATTTGAAGCTCACATAAAAAGTTAAGAAAGGTGGAATATTGAGATATATGGCTTGACACTTAGAAAAATTTTCAACATGTTGAAATTTCCAAACTTCCATCTCAAAATTCTTCATGTTACAAGCTCCAAATGAAAAAGTGTTGAACATGAAAGTTGTTCCTCTTGATCTAACCTTTCCATAAAGTCCAATTTCATCCATTTGGGACAATATTTGCTAGGGCTGCGCATGGCATGAACATTGCATCATCATTTGGCAAAGATCAAACTCCAAGCTTCCATATACATTTGCCTTGCATTCCAAGTTCATTTCAGACTTACTCACACTCAATTATGGACCTAAAGGAATAATCTCATGGGCCTGTACACGCCCATGCACACATGCATCACTCATTGCCAATTTTGGAAACTCATTAGAAAGGTGTAAATATCACATGATCTAGCTATAAATAGAGCTCCATATGCTCAGAATTGAGAACCCCTTGGCGCCATCTTTGATCCCAAACACCAAACCCTTCCATTTGAAAGGATAATCCTGAGAATTTCCTTTAGAAATTGAGTTTAAATCTCACTGTTTTGAGATTCAAAACTCCAGGGATCCAAGACCTTTTGTGCATTCTAATCTTCTTCTGCAAGCATCCTGAACAAGATCAAACACGAGCCAAAGCAAGAACAAGTGAATCGAGACCTGCATTGAAGGTAGTTTCCAGAAAATTTCATCTCTTTGATTCTCTCTCAATTCCATTCAATTCTCTTGGATCTTTGGTTGTCTGAAGTCCTACCAATGTAGACAAGAAGATTGAGTTGCTTAGAGGTCAAATCGAAGCAACTTAGTTGACACACGTCAAAATTCAACTCCTCATATCTTTCTATATATGTGGAGTTAGTTAAAATTGAGGTCAGATTCGTGCTCTACGCCATTTTTTCTTTCAGATCATGTCCTCCTTTTTCATTTATGATGTGGTGATGAATGGACCAGTCCGGCCAAGGTCGCCTGAGAAGACGATCGACGCTTTGCTCCAGCAATGATGTGGCAGGCTCCAGAGCTATTAGATGGATTCAGAACGTTTTAATCATGAGCATACATATTGATTACCAAGCGTGTGGATGTTTGACTCAGGCGCATCATGGAACGCGCGCGCTCAACCACTTGATCTGCCACCTCAATTAATGAGGGAGATCAAGTGGTCCATGTTTTTTTGTTATTTTCTGATTTTCTTTTATTCCTTTTATTTTTATTAATTCATATTAATTTTAATATTGATCCAAAAAATATGAGAGTTTCACCAAAAATTTTCAAATAATTTTCTCTTTCATGTTCTGAATTAAAATTATTATTTTTGGATCATTATTAATATTTTTCAGGATTTAATTGATTTTGCATTTGTTTTTAATTTTTTAAAAATACTTTTAAGTCTTTAAAAATTCTAAAACTTTTTCTCCAAGGTCCTTTGACCTTGTTTGACCTATGATAAATCTCATGGCCATTTATTTGGTGTTTTGATGAGGTTTTAGGAATTTGACAAACCATATTTAATTTAAATGCCTTATTTTAGTATTTTTAATTTGAATAAATGCCAAATAATTTTGTTGACCAATTGTGATGACTTGTTTGTGTTTGACTCTTGCTGTTGGGCCTTGGTAAAGGTTGATTTGACTTTGTCAAGTTAATATCGTTGGATTTAGAGGATTGATGGAGTGTACATTCCATCTCCCAAAATGAATGGATGATATTAATTTGGTAAAAGTCCTCGTTTGACCAATTTGAGTTTTGATCCATTTCCCCCCTCTTCATCTTATTCCCCTTCTTTATGCATTCATCTCATTTGGTCTATGATATCTCAAAATCCTAAATCTAGTTGATTGAAAAATTAACATGAGTATGGATGAGATTAGGCCACACCTTTTGCATATTCTTTTTGTGTGTGGTATGTTTCATGAGCATAGTCCATTATATTATGTCTCTAACATACATTAACACCAAATTTCTATTGCCCGACCTCAAATAGTTGTGACTTCTACATAAGTTCCATTACGATTTCTTAACATAGCACTAAATTTGTGACATAAAAGGCATAACATTCTAGTTAGTGAGATTGTAAGTCTCCCCTCTTTCATGGTATTGTATGGAAACTTGGCCTTTTTTCCTTCCTTTGGAAGATGTCTTGGCTCAAGGATCCATGCATGTGATAAGTGGGTTGAGTGTTCTTCAAAGAATGTATAAAAAATGAAAAGCAAAAGCAAAACAATACTAACTTCTAACCCATTAACAACTAACTTTTAATTTCAAGCCATTTACTTTAATGTTATTTAATTCTAGCCTTTATTCATTTGCCATTGTTCATATCATTCTAATTGCTTATGTTAATGCAATTTTCACTTTGTCCACTTGGTTCATATTGTGTGACATTTCTTGTTTGTATATATTTTGCTTGTTTGTGTGGTCTTTGACCATTAATGTACATAATAACAACAAAAACCCTAAAAAACTTTTGTCTGGACTGTTGGCTTGATCTTGGACAAACAGACTTAGAACTTAGGTAACATTCCTATGCTAAAGGACATGTCCAATGCCAACTTATTAAGGAACCAAGTGCTTGCAATTTGAACTTCATCTGATACATCATTCAAGATCCCTCTGCGTTCATCTGCAACATGATCATTGTGAAGCTGTTATTTTGAACCCGTGACTTGTGGAATTCATCTGTTACATGGGGTAATTTAAAGAAGATCATGGAGTGGCTAAAGCTTGGATGTGGCTATCTTTATTTGATGCCTTGGCTCTTCAAGATAATATAATTGTGCATTTGTGTGTTGCTTGATTCTAATTGTCCAAGAGAATTCTGGGTTTCTATTGACATTCTTGTCTATTGGATTGCTACCCATTAGTCAGATCTTTTCAACTCTTAACTTTTAATTTTATGCATAGGATTAGTCTCTTCATATCCTCCCCATTTATTTAATTTCAAAATCTCTCCCTCCCTTTTCAAAATCTTCTTTGATTGAACTTATTTTGTTCTAAACTCTGACCACTTTGCAAAAGATAGAAACTTTGGCCTTATGCCAATGCATTTTCAAAACTTCTTTTCTTAAATCAAATTTGTAAATAAACTTAACTATACTTGACTTAAAACTTTCAAAAAGCCAAAAAGAATTAACTCATTCAAACCATTTTTTGGCCTTTGTGCCTTTCAAACTTAATTTTTGTTAAAAGCAATGCATCCACTTTGAAATTTGTATCACGAACTACGAGGTTTTGATCCCTCATTTTTATGTTTGTACGTAGGCACAAGTCCGAAGGGCTTGTCAACCAAAAAAAATATAATTAATGAATTCTTTTCTCATCCCCCAATTATATTTGTTTGTAAACATCATTTCATACAAAATACATATGCACCCAAAAAGGGCTCCCTAGGAGTACCTAGGACACTTTGGATGCTAACACCTTCCCTCTGTGTAACCAACCCCCTTACATGTAATCTCTGACATTTTATTAGTTTGATTTGAAAACTTCTTACTTTTGGGTTTTGTTCGTACTTTTTCCCTTTTCCCTTGGAAACAATAAAAGTGCGGTGGCGACTATTGTTATTTGATCTCTAGCTTATACATAGCTTGATGATCATGAATTTACCGCTATAGAAATTAAGTGGCGAGTCCACTGAGGAGTAGTCTCCAGTGGGTTTAGCCTACTTTTTGTGTGTATATATTTGTATATATGTGATGTTTGTATATATGTATGTGTGATATAATCTGCTTGTTGTGCTTGATGATCTCTGAGTGGTGAGATAAGTTCTAACCCGAACTTGAGTGCAATTAAGATAGGAGGATGGTATAGTCATGTTCGACTTGTGTGGAGTAGTCCTTAACAAGTTTACTTGAGATCCATTTTCTCAGTGAAGACCCTTTTATATTTGGAAATGTCACACAAGTATTTGTGGTTAGGCATTACTATCTCTAATTTGGGTTTGAGAAGCTGAGGACCGTAGAACATTTACCCCCTCTTGGCCTATTTAGGCCGTAGTACGGAAAGTGTTCAAGTGTAGAATTGATAACAGTTGTTACCCGATACTACACTCAGATGAGTTTTTCTTGAGAATATTATGGGTCGATGAGTCAGTCATCTTAACCTATAATATTCGATAGATGGAATTAAGACTCTGGGAACTTTTTAGAACATGATCTACATGTTTTATCCTTAGTTCACTCCTTTGGGATGGTTCTTACCCAGACTCCATGCTCGTGACTTACAACAAACCCTTGATTCTTGGTTGATCCAATCAAGTCTTGTCAATATCAATGGAACTTGGGTGTTGATAAGGTGTAAACCGTAATCCACCAAAATGGATGGTTGATCTTGACAATGACTTGATTAATCCCTTGACCTTTATTTGCTTTCTGTGTGATCCCTTATTTGTGATTGTTGCATTCATGCATTCATACGCATCATAACATTCATCACACGAAAATTTCAAGGAACTGAGGTATTATTTGCAAATATTTTCAGACCATGGATTGTGGACGAAGGAACACTAAGAAGTACAATTTCAGATGTCCCAATTTGAAAGAGTTAAGGAAGCTAACATCTTTTGTATTAGATCCCTTGGACTTCAAACAAAACCATGAGAAGCTTTTGTCCATCTTGTCTATTGACGTGGTTGAAGGACTTTTGAGTGTGTTGGTGTAGTTCTATGATCCTCTCTACCGTTGTTTCACTTTCCCAGATTATCAGCTCGTGCCTACGTTGGAGGAGTATTCTCATCTTTTGGGGATACCCGTTTCTAGTAGAGTTCCTTTTAGTGGATTGGAGGAGATTCCCCGATCTAATCTTATTGATGAATCTCTTCACTTGAAGAAGTCTGAGATAGAGGCTCATTGGGTGAAGAAAGGAGGATTGTTTGGGTTGCCATCTGATTTCCTCATCAAGGAAGCTACTGCTTTTGCTCAAGCCGGTAGTGTGGATGCTTTCGAAGCTATCTTTGTGTTACTCATTTATGGATTAGCTTTGTTCCCTAACATTGAAGGTTTTGTTGATGTTAACGCCATTAGACTTTTCTTGATTGGGAGTCCTGTGCCTACTTTATTGGGTGATATGTATTTCTCTTTGCATATAAGGAATTCTAAGGGTGGTGGAACTATTGTCTGTTGTATTCTTCTTCTGTACAAGTGGTTTATTTCGCACTTGCCTCAGACACCCGCTTTTGTGGAGAACAAACAATGTCTAAGGTGGTCCCAGAGACTTATGTCTCTCACTAATGATGATATAGTTTGGTATGATCCGTCTTTAAGCAGTTTGGAGATTATTGATATTTGTGGTGAATTCTCTAATGTGCCTCTCATTGGTACACAAGGAGGAATTAACTACAACCCTGCTTTGGCTCGTCGTCAGCTTGGGTTCCCCTTGATAGACAAACCTAATAACACTTTGTTAGAAGGTCTTTTCTACCAAGAGGGTAAACATCCCCAAATTTTGTAGGAGAAGATTGTGCATGCTTGGCATCATGTGTATAGGAAAGGAAGATCCTAGATTGGTCTGCGCAATTGTGTAGCTTTGGAAGCTTACACTCTTTGGATGAAGAAGAGAACTTTGGAGTTGAAGATGCCTTATCCTTGTGAAAGACCTATGTCTATGGTTGTGGTTGAGCCATTAACTCTCCCTAACCAAGATGTAGAGGAGTTGGAAGACGCGCTCGTCAAGATGAAGCAAGAGAAAGATATGTGGGAAGAGCGTTTTCGTGCTTTGAGCAAAAAGCATGAAGAGTTGTAGTTGGATTCTAAGGACAAAGATGCGCTCATTGAGATACTTGAAGACCGAGTGACGAAGAGACAGAGAGAGCCAGAGGTTTCATCTTCTAGCATGCCTCAACCTTCCGTTGCTTGGAAGAAGATTGTTGACCAACTTGTCCTCGAGAAGACTCAGATGAAGGCTTCTTTTGAGACCGAGATCCGTCGCATTCGAAGGAAGTACGCGCCTTCAGCCAGATCTTCTAACGTTGTTAGGGATCCTTAGGATGACTAGTCTCCCTTTCTCTTGTATTTGTTTGGTTTATGAAATTATACTCGGTGTAATCCTTCCAATTATAAATGAAAAGAGATTTTTGGTCATATAAAAATTATTGCAGTTGTTGATATATATGTTTGCAAATGATATAGTAAGTTCCTTGAAAATAAAAATAAATAAATAAGAATTCCATTTCATGCATCATTTGCATAAGCAGGTTTCTCTTTCGCCAGATGTCTCATTTGTGTTTCTTCTGTGCTTTAGCCAAGCTGACTCACCAGTACAACACCCGCGCCAATCACTCCAGAATTATGGAACATCTTGAGCAAGAGAATAAAGAGCTGAAGGACGAGATCTCCCGCCTGACTGCCATGATGGAGTCAGTTCTTACTGCTCAGAGTCAATCTTCTCCAACGCCTACAACTCCTCCTGCGAGGACAATTATTTCAGAGGTGGCTACCTCTACCATGCCTGCTGCTACTGCTTATTTTGCACCCACTATGCCTGCCGAATTGCCGCGGGGAATGTCGTCCAACTTTATGCCTGAAGGCTTTGCGCCTACTTTTGCTTCCATGCCGACATCTAGCCCGATCATGTTCGTGCCACCTCCCGTTGTGCATGCCTTACCTCGTGTAGAGGACACAATTTATCACTCTGAGCCGTCTGAGGGACCGGATGTCTATGAGAAAATGGATGAAATGAAAGATCAGTTTCTTGACCTGTGCAAGGAATTGAGGACATTGAGGGGTAAAACTTGTTTGGAAAAAGTGATGCTGAGTTGTGTTTAGTGCCCAACATCAAGATCCCGGTGAAGTTCAAAGTGCCTGACTTTGAAAAATATAAGGGGAATACTTGTCCGCTCAGTCATCTAGTGATGTATGCTCGCAAGATGTCTACTCAGACTGATAATGATCAACTGTTGATTCATTATTTCTAGGATAGTTTGGCCGGTGCTGCGCTCCGTTGGTATATGGGGTTGGACAGTGCAAGCATTCGCACTTTCAATGACTTGGGAGAGGCTTTTGTCAAGCAGTATAAGTACAACATGGACATGGCGCCTGATAGAGACCAGCTGAGGTCTATGTCTCAGAGGGATAAGGAGACATTTAAAGAGTATGCGTAGAGATGGAGGGAATTGGCTGCCCAGATCACTCCTCCTTTGGAGGAAAAAGAGATGACAAAGATCTTTCTAAAGACATTGAGTTCATTTTATTATGAATGAATGATTGCTAGTGCCCCCAGTGACTTTACCGAAATGGTAAACATGGGGATGATGCTTGAGGAAGGAGTCTGAGAGGGACGTTTGTCAAAAGATGAGGCATCGATAAGTAAGAGGCATGGCAGTAGTTTCAGCAAGAAGAAGGGAAATGAAATGAATGCAATAAGAAGTGGAAGGCAGAGGAGGCCTCATATCAGAAGGAATCCAACATCCCGTCAACATCACCATCAAGTATCTTCCGTTATCCCGGTATTTTCTAATCAATAACCAACACCAGTTCAACAACTACAACTTCAACAACAACAACCACAACAACGAACAAACACCAACAACAACAACACTACCAACAATCCTCATCAAAACTTTGAGAGGAAGAAGGTCTCTTTCGACCCGATTCATATGTCTTACGCAAAACTCTACCCGTCTTTGGTTCTCAAGAACCTGATCCAACCGAGAAACCCGCCGCAGATTCCAAAATCACTTCCTTGGTGGTACAAGCCTGAGCTCCGTTGCTCTTTTCATCAAGGAGCACCCGAACATGATATCGAGAACTATTATTTGCTCAAGTATGAGGTTTAGAAGCTGATGAAGAGTGGAATGGTGTGCTTCAAGGACCGTGCGCCGAATGTGAAAGAAAATCCGTTGCCCGCCCATGGGAACTCTTTTGTGAATATGGTGGATGGTTGTCCTGGAGAGTTTAAAGTTTTTGATGTGCGGTTTATCTGAAGATCCTTGGAGTAGATGCATAAGGAGGTTTGTTTGGTAAGTGATTCTGAGCATGACCATGATGGTTGTGCTATTTGTAGTGTTAACCCGAGGGGTTATGAAGTTGTGAAAAGGTACATCCAGCTGTAAGACCCCAATTTTGACCCTAAGATCCCTCATGCATTCCCATCATAAGCATTAGCATTGGGATCATATCTTGGCATCCTCCTTACCCCTCTTTCATTGGGTTTGTTTTGGGAGAGATCACCAAGCACTTTGTGATTATATCATACTTGTATTTTATCATTTTGCTAACTAAAATACTAAAAATATGTCTTTGCATTTCTCTAACTCTTTTTGTAGGAAGGACATGATCTCATTAATTCATTGATCACATCTAGGGTTTGAGACCCTCATGAACAAAGAGCACAACCAAGAATTGATTCAAGAATGGTTATAAGCATCATATATGAGTCCCAATGATCTCTACATGTTATATTGGTCAAGTTTGCTTCAAGAGTTTGAGGATGATTTGCCTTGGAAACCCTAGTTTGACTGGGTATCTTGAGTGACTTCTCCAACAAGCTATCTCACCAATTGATCAAATTTATCAAGGGACACTTCAAAATACATCATATTATGCATATATGATCTACCATGAGCCAAGAAAGTCAAGAGAATTGGAAATTAGCAAGTTGGTTAATGGTGGTTGGCCAGATAAATTCATCTGATCAAAACTGGGTCTCCCTAGACCCTATCTCCTACAATTTTCACCATATGAAAATGATTCCAAGATCAAACTTACTCTAAATGACATTATAAACAACTTTCATGTTGAGACCTAGAGCTAGTTTTGCTTGGAAAATCATTTTCTATGTTGAAACATTATAGGTCATTTTGTCTAAACCCTAATTTGAAAGTCAACTTCTCAAGGCCATAACTAGATCAATTTTTATGAGATGAAAGATTTACAAGTTTCATAATTAAATTCAATGTGTCTACTTCAACATTTATGTTTGGAGTGGGAGCCAATTCAACTTTTTTGAGCATGTGATATGAGGCTACATTATAGGTCACTTTTGACCTATACCATTGATCAAGTGATTTTTCCAAACTTCAAAAATGCATAACTCTATCATTTCAAATCCAAATGACATAAAATTGGTGACCATTTTTAAGGTCTTTGAGAGAGCTACAACTTTGATGAAGACACTTTTCTCATGGCCCTATGTGCGCCCATGCACCATTCCATCATCATTTTCCAATTTTGGAAAGTGGAGAAAGTGTGCAAATATCACATGGATTCATCTATAAATTGAGGCCCTTATGCTCAGAATTACACATACCATTGCGCCAGATTTGATCCCCCTCTTCAAACCCTTCACTCTCATAGGATAAATTTGATAAATTCATTTGAATTTGAGCTTGAATCTCCACTATTTTGGAATTCAATTCTCCAGGAATCCATTGCTTCTAAACCTTTCCATTCTCTTCCTTCAAGTGATTGAAGTGAGTCTAAGTGCAAGCAAGCTCAAGATCCATCAAGTTCGACCTCCATTGAAGGTAATTTGCAGAAATTTTAAACTCTTCGATTCTCTCAATTTATTGCTCAATTCCATTGATTATTTGGTTGTCTGAAGTCCTACCAATGTAGGCAAGAAGATTGAGTTGCTTTGAGGTCAAATCGAAGCAACTCAAATCATGCACCTCAGATTTCAATTCCACATATCTCTTAATATATTTGGAATTGGATCAATTGGAGGTTAGATTCGAGCTCAGTGCCATTTTTTCTTCAAGATCATGTCCCTGTTTTTTATTTTGGTGATGGTTCATCTTGACCAGTCCGGTGAAGCTCACCGGGGAAGATGACCGGAGCTCTGACTCCGGTGATGAGGTGTCTCACTTCTGAACCATAGGATCCATCCTCCATGTTCTAATCTTGACCATCCTTTGTAATTACCATCTATGCCACGCACTTGACTAAAGAACATGTGGAACGCGCGTTTTGGATCATCAGATCTGCCACCTCAATTAATGAGGGAGATCTGATGGTCCACGTATTTTTGAATTTATGATATTTTATTTTAAGTGCATTTTCTTCAATAATTCATATTAAATTCAATATTGATCCAAAAAATATGGGACTTTCACCAAAAAAATTCAAATCTTTTTCTCTTTCATATTTTGAATTAAAATTATTGTTTGGATCATTATTAATATTTTTCATGAATTAATTGATTTTGCATTTGTTTTTAATTGTTTAAAAATATTTTTAAATGTCCAAAAATTATGAATTTTTTTCTCCATGGTCCTTTGATCTTGTCAGTATTCATCATACATAAACCACACATATATGCATAATTTTAATATTCAGATATTCATATTGCATTCTTTGCCATATATCTTTGTTTGTTATCTCCTGCTAGTTGGTAATATATTTCCCCAAGCAGATGTTTGTGTCTGATCTCCCCATGTAGAGTCAGCCCCATAAGCAGAAAGTGTTTATCCTTCCTTCCATATTCCCCACTGAGTTATGTCCTCGTGAACGATGGTTGTTTTTGTTTCCTCCCAACACATGTATTGGGATGGAGTTCCCCCTGAGTTATATCCTCATAGGGATGAGTCTTATTTCATCGTACCCCTCTATTTTGGTCCTAGAGTGTTTTTTGCGATTTTCCTTGTACTTCCCCGTAGTTTAGATGAATAATTGCTCAGTAACCAGTAATTATCCATCTTTTCCCGGGCGGAGTCTGTGGTTCTCTACCCTCATACCGGTAGTTGTAAACCCTATTTTATCCCCTTACAGAGTTAACCTTTTTATTCATCCTAACCGATGACGGTTACTCTTCCGTGGTTTTCTACCCAGTATCTGGTAGATGTAATCCCCTCCTTGACGGTTATCTTTATCCAATATTCGATATTGATATTCCTTCACTCTTTTTGAGTATATCTCCCAGTAACCGGTGATATGTCTCCCGGATCGTTGCCTTTGTCAATGTATCCCCAGCGGGTCGTCTTTCATTTACCGATTGTCGGTAATGATTGTTCCTCCCTTTTGATTTGGTCATCATTGTATACCTAGTATTTGGTATCCCGATGCCTTTTCTTTCGGTCGATTTATCCTTCATTAACCTAGTAACCGGTTGTGGATAATCTTCCATGCGAGTATATTATCTACGTTCTGACGGTAATAAATAATATATCTCATGCGCTCTTCAGTCGAAGTCTTTGTTCTTCCCCAGTCGAGTAAGATTCATATCCCCTTTTGTGGAATCGAATGCCCATCCTATAATCGAGTATGCTTTTTAGCCCTCTTTTGGATGATGAGTGTTTTGGAAATATTCCCCAATTCACGCTTGGTCGGTCACCTATTATATGCCCAGTAACCGGTATCCCTGGTGTTCCTTCCTCTCTGCTCCCTATTATGACTTTTTGTCCCCTGTGGAGTCAGTTTATCCTGAGTCGAAATATACCTTTACAGGTTTTCCTCAGATGATTTCGGATGTTTGATATCTCTCACCCTTATACCGGTCTTAGATATTCATTCTCCCTGAGCATGTTGTTCTTTCACCCTCATACCGGTGTTTTGATCACATGTCTCCCTGAGCTTATTACCTAGTAACCGGTAATACCTCATCTTGGTGTTTCCCCGGAGGAGTCCTGTTTGGACATTCCTCAGTGGAGTCCCTTAGTGGATTTTCTCCGACGGAGTCCGGATTTTCATCCGAAGTATCCTTTGTAGATAGTTTCGTTGTATTGGCATATTCCCCAATACATGCCTCTTTGAGTCAGCTCGAGTCCTTCCATTGATTTATTTTCATGGAATCTCTCTCGTGTCTCAGCAAAGTTCTAAGTCGTGACCTGCTCACGCAATTTATCTCCTTTCCTATCCCCATAAGAGTCCCAGAGTCTCTGTCCCATGGAGTGAATTACTCATATGGATTGTCAATTTCTCCGGATTTCTTTTCTTCTTTGTGGACACATATCCCCACAAAGTATTACCTTTTTGCATACATACATTTGCATCATGAGGTCTCTTAAGGACCAAAATTCGTCTCTCTGTTAATTATTTAAGCCCATTCTACCTCGTCGAGACGAAGATTTTAATCTTCACTTCTCCGGCTAGAATGACCTTAAATAGGGGCATCTGTAAGACCCTAATTTTGACCCTAAGATCCCTCATGGCATCATTACATTACATTTGCATTTCCTCAAGGATCACAAGCATCTTGGTTCCCTTTGCCTTTTGGGTGGGATCTCTTGTGAGATTTGATTTGAGATCACCAAGCACGCTTGAATTGTATATTATTGCTTTTCTCATTTTTATTCACTAACCAAAAGCACAAAAATATGTCACTAACATCTCTTGTTTGTAGCTTGAGCAGTCACAGGGTCTAAAGCTTCTAAGAGAACCTATGTGCAATGATATGGTCAAGAGGAGATAAAAGCAAGCATGGCTATGGTTCTCAAAACTCTCATCCTTCAAATATGCCTCCCAAGTATCTCAATTCATTATTTTTGATCAAAGCAAGTCAAGGGGTTTGAGGCTTGTTTCCCAAGGAAACCCTAATTCATCAACTATGCCTTGCTCATGAAGAAACCTCAACTCATGATCAAATACAATCAAGGGAAGTTATTTAATTCACCATTTCATGCATATTTGAACTTATTTGAGTGTCCTCAATCATCCATTCATCAAGATATGAGTTGTGGACTTGAGAAGTTAATCAGTCAATTCATCTGACTATTTTGAAATGCACCGAGACCTAACTTTTTATGTGTTTGGCAAATGGAGATGACCCCAAGAGAAAAACTGTTCTTAAGGACAATATGAACAACTTTCATGTTCATCAATATTTGATTTGAAGCTTGGAAGGTCATCATCCATTGCAAGACATTATAGGTCATTTTGACTGAAACCCTAATTTTGGGTCAACTTCCCAAGGACATAACTACTTCATTTTTCATGATTTTGGTGTGATACTTAATGCATTAGAAATATTATTGTTTCTACTTAAAATTTTATGTTGAGAAAAATTACAAAATCTCAAAAGAAATACATGTGATAATGCAAAACATTATAGGTCACTTTGGACCAAATGCATTGAAATGTGAAAAAGTCTAACTTCAAGTGCCCATAACTTCTTCATAAAAAACCCAAATGTTGCAAACTTTAGTTCCAAATTGATTTCCTTGAAAATATCTACAACTTTCATGTTGAGGATTTTGTCATTTGGAGCTTGCATCATTGAAACAGAAGGGCTTGAACATTGGCCAAATTTTGAAATTTCACATAGGCATGTTTTGCACCCTACACTTCAAGCTCAAATTTCATTAATTTCCAAGGCCCAAATGAAGTTTTGATCAACATGACATTTGTTCCTTATGTAATAAGCTTTCCAACCATTACTCATAAGGTTGCATTTTGATTTTGGACATGGCATTTTCGAAGGCTTCAATGTAATAGTGCAGTTTTATGAAAATCATTCCAATTGCCATGCATGATCCATTAATACACAATCTGCACGTTCAATTCATATTTGGTGATGTATAGCTTGCAATTCCAATCAGAATTGGGCCCTCCATGCACCTGTACAGGCCCATGCATGGAGGCCCTCTTCTCCCATGGACACGATTTTGATGATGCTTGCAGCTCCCTCCATCTATAAATACAATGCATTGCCCTCTCATTTCTTCAACCTTAAGGCGCCCTACATGTTGTGCAACTGAAATCCCACACCCACACCAAAGGAACAATCTCAATTTTCTCTCAAATTTCAGATCTAAATTTTGATTTCCTCGATTGAAATTTCAGATCTAAAGTTCCTTAGCCTTCTTCTCCTTCATCCATAGATCATACTGCAAGCTTAAGCATCAAGAAATCATGCATTCAAACTCTCCATTTCAAAGGTTTACTTCAGATTTTGATTTCTTTGAATCTCATTATACATTGCTTGTTTTTTGTTATTGTTGTGTTGTCTGAAGTCCTCTTCATAGAGGCAATCATTATGAGCTTTGAATTGTTGAAATCAAGCAAGTTCACTTGAACACCACAAAACTTCCACCTCTGATTTCTCTCAATCTAGAGATCTAGAGTGGAATTGAGTGGCACAGGAGTGATGTACATCACCCCACCTTTCGTTTGGTACCTGGATCACGCATTTTCATGCATATTTATTTCTCTGCAATTTCTGATCTCCGCCGGAGCTAGCCGGAGAAGACGGTGGCCCTGGCCACCGTCTGTTTGCCAATTTTAATGTGGGCAGTTCGATCATGCTTCCAGATCTAATCAGATCCATTGGATGTTATGACTTTCTTTTAATACTTGTGTTATTCAGTTGACCATGGACTTTGGTGGACGCGCGCTTAAGGAATGTTTGATGTGCCAGCTCAATTAATGAGCCTGATCCAACGCCTCACATTTTTCCTTATTTTTAAATTCTGATTTTAATTTCCATTTTATTTTTTAATTCCATTTCATTTTCTAAAATTCATATATCTCTCATTATTGGTCCAAAAATTATGGGACCAATTGCATTATTTCTCTTTTAATTTCAAGTTTCTAAAAATGATTTTTAATATTTTTTATTTTATCATTTGATATTTTTCATGAATTTTCTCCTTTCTGTTTTTTTTAATTCATTTTAAATAGTTTTTGAGATCCAAAAAATACAAAAATATTTTCTCAACCTCTTTAATGATGATAGATCTATAAAAAATATTCTCACCAATTTATTAATTAATTTGAGATTTATTTGAGATTTTAGTTCAATTAGGTTATTTTTATGCATTTTTAATTGATTTAAAATAGTTTCTAACTTCTAAAAATGCTGAAATTTTTTGTCAAACTTTGTTTGACCTTGTTGAACTTGGGATCATTCACTTGGACTTTTCAAAGTTGATTTGAAGTGAATTTGAAGTTTAACCTTTCTTTAATATTTTAATTCAAGTTTTATTTTAAATATTAAAAATGCCAAAAATATTTTGTTTATTTCTTGACTTCCAATCTTCATTTTGCTTCTATTTTCTATTGTTTGACATTGATCTTCCCTATCTTTGGTCAACATTTATTGATTGGTACATTCCATTTCATTTAATGCACTTTATTTCTTCATTTCCATTATTCATTTCCTTCTTCTTCTTCTTTTCTTTTCTTGATCAATGAGTTAAAGGTTGATAGTTAGCATTGATTAAGGAGGTTTAATCTTCATTGATTCAAATTTAATTCATCTTGATCGAATGATCAAGTGAATGGCTTTGCATTAGGGATAGATTGCTTTCTGATTTTATTTTCTATTTCATTTTTAAATTCCATTTCATTTTCTAAAATCCATATCTCTTTTATTATTGGTCCAAAAATTATGGGATCAATTGCATTATTTCTCTTTTAATTTCTAGTTTCTAAAAATGATTTTTAATATTTTTTATTTTATCATTTGCTATTTTTTAGTAATTTTCTCTTTTCTGGTTATTTTTAATTCATTTTAAATAGTTTTTGATATTCAAAAAATACAAAAATATTTTATCAACCTCTTTGAATGATGATAGATCTATGAAAAATATTCTCATCAATTTATTAATTGATTTGAGATTTATTTGAGATTTTAATTCAATTAGGTTATTTTTATGCATTTTTAATTAATTTAAAATAGTTTCTGACATCTAAAAATGCTGAAATTTTTTGTCAAACTTTGTTTCACCTTGTTGAACTTGGGATAATTCACTTGGAATTTTCAAAGTTGATTTAAAGTAAATTTGAAGTTTAACCTTTCTTTATCATTTTAATTCAAGTTTTATTTTAAATATTAAAAATGCCAAAAATATTTTATTTGTTTCTTGACTTCTAATCTTCATTTTGCTTCTGTTTTCTATTGTTTGACCTTGATCTTCTCCATCTTTGGTCATATCTTGTTGATTATCTCATTCCATTTCATTTAATGCACTTTAATTCTTATTCTTCTTCTTCTTTTTCTTCTTTTTCTTTTTGATTAATGAGTTAAAGATTGGTGGTTAGCATTGATACATGGAGGTTTAATCTTCCTTGATTCAAATCTAATTCATCTTGATCATAGATCAAGTGAATGGCTTTGCATTAAGGATAGATTGCTTCCTAAATCATGCAAAGAACCTAAATCAATACAAGATCATTTCTCATCTTCTTTTGGCATGGCAAGTTGTTGGAGTTTGATTCACTAATCAAGACCTCTAACTTGTGTTGTTGCCTACATTATTATTGACCGGCCTCAGATAGTTGTGACTTCTACATAAGTCCAATTACGATTACTTAACATAGCACTAAATTTGCCTTATGGCACACTAACTATTAACATTAACCATTAACCATTAACGTTTAATTCTTGCTATTTACATTTATGCAATTTACTATTCTTGTACATATTATTCATTTGCTTTTTCCTTTGCTCACTTGAGCACATGTTTATGTTAATGCAATTTGTCTTTTGCTCACTTGAGCACATAATTGTGTATATATTATTGTGCTTGTGTTTGTTTTGATTGTTGTGGACCAAATGCAAAGAAATGGACAAATGGACTTAGTTTCTAGGACATTCCCTATGCAAAATTGGAGTAAAAAGGACCCTAATGTTGAAGATGAATTAGAAGGACCAAACCTCTAAACTCACTCTTGTCCATTCTTGATTTGCTTCATAAGACTCTTTGATGTGTGTGTGCTTTTGTGCTAGGGGATCCTATGAGAGCTCAAATTGAAGAACCATTGCCATTTATTCATCCAAAGTGAAAGATACAAGAGCCATTAGGGATCTTCTAAGAAGCTTGTTTGATTATGTTGATTGCTTGAGCTTACATTTATCTTGCTTGCATATTCCAAAGGATGGGAGCCACTTGGATCATCAATATGATCTCAAGAGAGGAACTCCATTTCTGGTCTTGTTTCTTATCCCTCATCTCTTGTATGATTAGGACTTTAGCCATTCTTCTTCTTCCCTCCACTCTAACCCAAGCCAAAACTTTTGTGCAAACATTTAGCACTTGTTTTCAAACATTAGAAACCTAAGCCTTATGCTTTTGATTTTCAAACTTTCTTTTCATAACACTTATTTTGAATTGAACTTCTAAGTCAACTTTGACCATACTTTGTACATACTTTTATTGGTAAGTATAACCCATTCAAATGTTTTTGTGGTTTCAATGGCCACTCTCTTAATCAATTTTTTTTATAACCTTTAGCTATTAGGTTTGAGTTATCCTTGAGGTAGATGTAATACTCACCTATATCCTTAGTGATGGACAATGAGTCTTCCATGCTTATTATATGGTTAACCCCTTACTAGCATGTTGAAGCTATCCTCACATGGTGGATTTGTGGTTTTTAGGTTGTGTTTTTTCCCTTGGATAACAAAAGACCTTAAGGCTTTTCGACCAATCAATTCACCAACTCATTTTGAGATTTTTACCCCGAACTACAAGGTTTTGATCCTAATCTTTTTTAAGATGGTACGTAGGCAATGGGTTTATCCATCAAAACATAAAATGTAAATAACTTGTATATTCTCTTCTCATCTCTTCAATCATGTTTGCACAAACAAATTTTCACAAAATACCAACCTTACAAAAAATGTGAAAAGGGCTCCCTAGGAGTACCTAGGATGTTTTGGGTGCTTAAAACCTTCCCATTGCATAACCAACCCCCTTACCTCGATCGCTGACATTTTTACTAGTTTTTGATTCGATAAAACTTTTAGGTTTTTGTTCGCTTTGTAACCATTCCTTTGGATAAATAGAAGTGCGGTGGCGACTCGACTTGTATGGTTTAACTTGGATTTAGTCAATATCTCTAATGGTAACGAATACCC
This sequence comes from Lathyrus oleraceus, assembly GCF_024323335.1. Taxonomy (NCBI): domain Eukaryota; kingdom Viridiplantae; phylum Streptophyta; class Magnoliopsida; order Fabales; family Fabaceae; genus Lathyrus; species Lathyrus oleraceus. Next base: position 270,444,465 of record NC_066583.1, on the reverse strand, counting down.
CGCTACATACTGTACAAGAGAAACTTCGACATGGTTTTGCTCAGATGCGTAGATAGACACGAAGAAGACTTGTTGATGACTGAGGTGCATGAAGGTTCCTTTGGTACTCATTCCAATGGACATGCAATGGCGAAGAAGATGTTGCGAGCAGGTTACTATTGGCTGACAATGGAATCTGACTATTGCAAATTTGTGTAGAAGTGCCACAAGTGTCAAATTTATGCTGATAAGATTCATGTTCCTCCTATACTTTTGAATGTTATCTCTTCCCCATGGCCTTTCTCCATGTGGGGAATTGATATGATTGGGATGATTGAGCCTAAAGCTTCGAATGGACATCGTTTCATTTTAGTGGCAATTGACTACTTCACAAAATGGGTTGAAGCGGCATCATATGCAAATGTAACCAACCAAGTTGTTGTCAGGTTTATCAAGAATCAAATAATATGCCGTTATGGTGTGCCAAGTAAGATCATTACTGATAATGGATCAAACTTGAATAACAATATGGTAGAAGCTCTTTGCAAAGACTTCAAGATTGCACATCATAATTCTTCTCCCTACAGACCCAAGATGAATGGGGTTGTTGAAGCTGCGAATAAGAATATTAAGAAGATGGTTGTCACGTACAAGGATTGGCATGAGATGCTCCCGTTTGCTTTGCATGGGTATCGTACATCCGTCCGCACTTCAATAGGGGCAACCCCTTTCTCACTTGTGTATGGTATGGAAGCAGTGCTTCCCTTAGAGGTTGAGATTCCTTCATTGCGCATGCTCATGGAAGCCAAGTTGACTAAAGCTGAATGGTGTTAGACCAGGTTTGATCAGCTGAATTTGATTGAAGAGAAGAGATTGACTACCATGTGTCATGGTCGGTTATATCAGCCGAGGATGAAGAAAGCGTTTGATAAGAAGGTCACACCTTGTGTGTTCAGAGAAGGTGACCTTGTACTCAAGAAGATCATGTCATTCAAACCAGATTCTGAGGGAAAATTGACTCCTAATTATGAAGGCCCATATGTTGTTAAGAGAGCCTTTTCAAGTGGTGCTCTGATTCTTACAACTATGGATGGTGAAGAGTTCACTCGTCCTGTGAGCACAGATGCAGTCAAGAAATACTTCGCCTAAAAAGAAAAGAACAACTCTCTAAGTTTAAAACCCAAAAGGGCGGCTTAGGGAAAAATGAGTGTCTTGGTGGATTGAAACCCGAAAGGGCGGTCCAGGCAAAAGTTAGAGACATAAAAAACAGAAAGAATTTTCTGATAAGTTGAGTACCCCACCGTGGGGCAACTTATGCAAAAATTAGGGATTATGGCAAGTAACTGCAGTCTGCTGATTGTCCAATTTTGGAGAACTTTGAGCACAAGGGTCGATGTCGATTCATCATCCCAGCAGCAATCAAAAGCACAGTGAATATCAAGACTTGGTAGAAGGATTAAGGATCATTTGTATTCAATGTAACCCTTTTCCATGTAAATTACCATTTTCAACTTTGTAAAAATCTATGGAGTCTTGTCATTTACAGACTACCATCCCATTAAATAAAGTTGAGCTTTTGTCCAATTGTTTCTACTCTTATTTACTTTAGCCAATAGTTTAAATTTTATTATGATCATTTTGAAAATTAAAATTTTTTAATCAAAATCTTTTTCTTAAAACATATAAAAGCAAGAAATTTTCAAAGCAATTAAAAGGAAATACCAACAGCACTTCAAGAACGACAAGTCCTTAAGTGCTAAGCATCGGAGGTTCCCCAAGCAGTTGACCCTTTGGGTATCCCTAGTCATTTGTGTTGATCTGATTCCCCTGCGGGGTGTTCGTTCCCCAGCGGAGTTCCGATTCTTTTTCCCAACTAAGTTGGTTGATTCAGTACCTTGCGGTGTGTTATTTCCCGGCAGTGTTTCTGTATTTCCCCAACAGGGTTGATCTTCAGTAGAGTAAGATCTTTTCCCCAATAGATCGGATTGGTTTCCCCACCAGTCGCCATCCGAATCGCTCCCAATCAGAGTTCCCTCCTGCTTTCCGAGCAGCTCTTTGTGTTTATCTTCTGCATGGTTGTCTCCCATTTGATATGGTGTTGACCTAAAATTCCCTGCAGACACGATAACTTCGCCTCTCCTCAGCAGATCTCCTCCCTTGGCCAGTTTGAGCCCGTGGTTTGTTGATTTCTCTGTTCTCCAGTAGTTATCTCCCTCTTTTGTGGATTGACCGTGAATTGTACCGATGATTCAAATTCTTTGCGACACCTTTGTATCCTTTGTGATCGTTTTGTTAGCATAATCATCATATACATATACATTCATATAATTTCACAATTACATATTGGCACCAACATATTTGTTTGATTTGTCGATTTGAGATTCTCATTCTCTTTATGGTGGTACTTTATCCCCATACAAATTTCGATGTCTGTCCTCCCTCAATTGTAGAGCGTCAGCCCCTTAGGCAGAAAGACTTTAACCTTTCTCCTCTTCCCCACTGAGTTTGTTTCCTCGTGGATGATTATTATTTCATTTTCCTTTCCAGTTGTTTATCTAGATGGAATCATTCCCCTTGAGTTATATCCTCATTGGCTTGAGTCTTGATTGACTATTTCCGTCTAGCTTTTACCTAGATAGATGCTTCGAGTCTCCTAAGAGTTTATTGCCCAGTAACTGGTAATATTCTTCTTAGTTTGCAGTTTGTTACTTCTTGCCCAATACCCGACAAAAGTACCCCTGTTTTTCTTCTTAGTAGAGTCCCTAGTGGATCTATTCCCCAGAAAGTATATCCTTGATATGTTCATCGTAACCGGTGACAGATATCTTTCTCTCCCCCGCCTGAGTTTATCCTTGATATGTTCATCCTAACCGATGATGGATACTCTCACCTTTGGTATTCTACCCAGTAAAAAGGTATTTGTAATCCCTATTCTTGTTCCCCAGAGAGTTAATCCTTGATATGTTCATCCTAACCGATGACGGGTTTCCTTCTCTTTGCGGTCTTCTACCCAGTAACCAGTAGTTGTAAATCCTGCTTTTGTCCCTTCGCAGAGTTAATCCTTGATATGTTCACCCTAACCGGTGACGGATTTTCTCCTTGCTGGTATTCTATCCAATAACTAATAGATGTAATTCCTATTTTCTCTCCTCTCAGAGTCTATCCTTGATATGTTCATCCTAACCGATGACGGATTTTCTCTTTGATGGTCTTCTATCCAGCATTCGATAGATGTAATTCCTACCTTTTGTTCAGTTGGTATATCCTAGATATGTTCATCTTAATCGATGACGGATATCCTCCTTGACATTCCCAGAAAAGTCTATCCTTGATATGTTCATCTTAACCGATGACAGATTTTCTTCCCTGTTGAGTTTATCCTTGATATGTTCATCCTAACCGATGACGGATACTCTCACCTTTGGTTTTCTACCCAGTAACTGGTAGTTGTAAATCCTATTTTTCTGCAGTTTTCCCCAGCAAGGCTATTCTTACCTAGTAACTAGTAACGAATACTCCCTCCTGTGGGTTCTCAGTGAGTCATCCTTGATATGTTCATCCTAACCGATGACAGATGTTCTCTCTGTCAGATATTTATTATCTCCTCACCCAGTAACAAGTAGTAGATAATAGATTTCTGCTCCTCCTGTGTTGAAGTTTATTTCTTCCCCAATCGAGTGGAGTGCGCATTTCCTTAGTGAAATCTCTTTTCCTGCATGATTCAAGTACTTCAGTTTTATCGTGACTTACTCGTATCCCCTGCAGATGTTGTTGTCTCCTTGGCTGAGTCTTTCCATGTTTGTATGGAATTCCTCGAGTCCTCCAGTAGTTTTAAGTCGTAGCCTGGCCTACGCATAACTCCTTTTTCCCCCAGAGTCTCTGTCTCCCCAGTGAGTTTTCCTTATGAAATATGTTATACTCCTGTGGACTTTCAGTCTCTCTGATTTCTTTTCCTTTGTGGCAATATTTCCCCACATAGCATTAACTTTTGCATTCATACCATTTGCACCATGAGGTCTCTTAGGGACCAAAATTTGTTTCTACATGTTGTTATTTAAGCCCATTATACTTAGTCGACATGAAGATTTTAACCTTCGCCTTCTCAGTTAGAATGTCCTTAAATAGGGGCAGCTGTAAGACCCCAATTTTGACCCTAAGATCCCTCATGCAATTTCATCATAAGCATTAGCATTGGGACCATACCTTGGCATCCTATTTACCCCTTTTTCATTGGGTTTGTTTTGGGAGAGATCACCAAGTACTATGTGATTGTATCATACTTATATATTATCATTTTACTAACCAAAATACCAAAAATATGTCTTTGCATTTTCCTAACTCTTTTGTAGGTAAGGCATGACCTCATTGATTTATCAAGTTCATATCTAGGGCTTTCAGACCCTCATGACAAAGAGCACAACCATGAATTGATCCAAGAATGGTTATGAGCATCATATATGAGTTCCATTGATTCCTACATGTCATATTGATCAAGTTTTCTTCAAGAGTTTGAAGGTGATTTGCCTTGGAAACCCTAGTATGACTGGGTATTTTGAGTAACTTCTCCAACAAGCTATCTCACCAATTGATCAAATTTCTCAAGGGACACTTCAAAATTCATCATCTTATGCATATATGATCTACCGTGAGCCAAGAAAGTCCAAAGAATTGAAAGTTAGCAAGTTGGTTGATGGTGGTTGGCCAGATGAATTCATCTGATCAAAACTGGGTCTCCCTTGACCCTATCTCCTACAATTTGCACCATATGAAAATGATTCCAAGAGCAAAGTTACTAAAAATGACATTACAAACAACTTTCATGTTGATATCTAGGGCTAGTTTTTCTTGGAAAACCATATTCTATGTTGAAACATTATAGGTTATTTTGTCAAAACCCTAATTTGAAAGTCAACTTCCCAAGGCCATAACTTGCTCAATTTTAATGATATGAAAAATTTACAAGTTGAAAAATAAAATTCAAGATGTCTACTTCAACTTTGATGTTTGGAGTGAGAGAAAATTGAACTTGTTTGAGCATGTGATATGAGGTTATGTTATAGGTCACTTTTGACCTATACCATTGAGCAAGTGATTTTTCCAAACTTCAAAAATGAATAACTCTATCATTCCAAATCCAAATGACATGACATGGTGACTATTTCTAAGGACTTTGAAAGAGATAAAAATATTGATGAAGACACTTTTCTCATTTGAACCTCACATAAAAAGTTAAGCAAGTTGGAATATTGAGATATATGGCTTGACACTTAGAAAAATTTTCAACATGTGGAAATTTCCAAACTTCCACCTCAAAATTCTTCATTTTCCAAGCTCCGAATTAAAAAGTGTTGAACATGAAAGTTGTTCCTCTTGATCTAACCTTTCCAAAAAGTCTAATTTCATCCATTTTGGACAAGATTTGATAGCGCTGCGCATGACATGAACATTGCATCATCATTTGGCAAAGATCAAACTTCAAGCTTCCATATACATTTGCCTTGCATTCCAAGTTGATTTCAGACATACTCACACTCAATTATGGACCTAATGGAATGATCTCATGGGTCTATGCATGCCCATGCACACATGCATCACTCATTGCCAATTTTGGAAACTCATTTGGAAGGTGCAAATATCACATGATCCAGCTATAAACATAGCTCCATGTGCTCAGAATTGAGAACCCCTTGGCGCCAGCTTTGATCCCAAACACCAAACCCTTCCATTTGAGAGGATAATCCTGAGAATTTCCTTTGGAAATTGAGTTTGAAACTCGTTGTTTTGAGATTCAAAACTCCTGGGATCCAAGACCTTTTATGCATTCTAATCTACTTCTGCAAGCATCCTGAACAAGATCAAGCACGAGCCAAAGCAAGAACAAGTGAATCCAGACCTACATTGAAGGTATTTTCCATAAAATTTCATCTCTTTGATTCTCTCTCAATTCCATTCAATTCTCTTGGATCTTTGGTTGTCTGAAGTTCTACCAATGTAGGCAAGAAGATTGAGTTGCTTAGAGGTCAAATCGAAGCAACTCAGTTGACAAACCTCAAAATTCAACTCCTCATATCTTTCTATATATGTGGAGTTAGTTAAATTTGAGATCAGATTTTTTCTCTATGCCATTTTTTCTTTCAGATCATGTACTCCCTTTTCATTTATGATGTGGTGATGAATGGACCAGTCCGGCCAAGGTCGCTTGAGAAGATGACCGGCGCTTTGCTCCGGCAATGATGTGGCACAGTCTAGAGCCATTAGATGGATTCAAAATGTTTTAATCATGAGCGTACGTATTGATTACCAAGCGTGTGGATGTTTGACTCAGGCGCATCATGGAACGCGCGCGCTCAACCACTTGATCTGCCACCTCAATTAATGAGGGGGATCAAGTGGTCCACGTTTTTTTATGATTTTCTGATTTTCTTTTATTCCTTTTATTTTCATTAATTCATATTAATTTTAATATTGATCCAAAAAATATGAGAGTTTCACCAAAAATTTTCAAATAATTTCCTCTTTCATATTATGGATTAAAATTATTTTTTGGATCATTATTAATATTTTTCATGATTTAACTAATTTTGCATTTGTTTTTAATTGTTTAAAAATACTTTTAAGTCTTTAAAAATTCTATAAAAAAAATTCCAAGGTCCTTTGACCTTGTTTTGATGAGTTTTGATCCATTCCTCTCCCTCTTCATCTCATTCCCCTTCTTTATGCATTCATCTCATTTGATTTATGATATCTCAAAATCGTAAAGCTAGTTAATTGAAAAATTAACATGAGTATGGATGATATTAGGCCACACCTTTTGCATATTCTTTTTGTGTGTGGTATGTTTCATGAGCATAGTCCATTATACTATGTCTCTAACATGCATTAACACCAAGATTTTATTGCCCGACCTCAAATAGTTGTGACTTCTACATAAGTCCAATTACGATTGCTTAACATTGCGCTAAATTTGTGACATAAAAGGCATAGCATTCTAGTTAGTGAGATTGTAAGTCTCCCCTCTTTCATGGTATTGTGTGGAAACTTGGCCTTTTTTCCTTCCTTTGGAAGATGTCTTGGCTCAAGGATCCATGCTTGTGATAAGTGGGTTGAGTGTTCTCCAAAGAATGTCTAAAAAATGAAAAGCAAATGCAAAACAATACTAACTTCTAACCCATTAACAACTAACTTTTAATTTCAAGTCATTTACTTTAATGTCATTTAATTCTAGCCTTTATTCATTTGCAATTGTTCATATCATTATAATTGCTTATGTTAATGCAATTTTCACTTTGTCCACTTGGACCGTATTGTGTGATATTTCTTGTTTGTATATATTTTGCTTGTTTGTGTGGTATTTGACCATTAATGTACATAATAACAACAAAAACCCTAAAAAACTTTTGTGTGGACTGTTGGCTTGATCTTGGACAAATGGAATTAGAACTTAGGTAACATTCCTATGCTAAAGGACTTGGCCAATGTCAACTTATTGAGGAACCAAGTGCTTGCAATTTGAACTTCATCTGATACATCATTCAAGATCCATCTGAGTTCATCTGCAACATGATCATTGTAAAGCTGTTATTTTGAACCTATGACTTGTGAAATTCATCTGTTACATGGGCTAATTTGAAGAAGATCATGGATTAGCTAAAGCTTGGATGTGGCTATCTTTATTTGATGCCTTTGCTCTTCAAGATAATATAATTATGCATTTGTGTGTTGCTTGATTCTAATTGTCCAAGGGAATTCTGGGTTTCTGTGGACATTCTTGTCTATTGGATTGCTACCCATTGGTCATATCTTTTCAACTCTTAACTTTTAATTTTATGCATAGGATTAGTCTCTTCATCTCCTTCCCATTTCTTTAATTTCAAAATCTCTCACTCCCTTTTCAAAATCTTCTTTGATTGAACTTATTTTGTTCTAAACTCTGACCACTTTGCAAAAGATAGAAACATTGGCCTTATGCCATTACATTTTCAAAACTTTTCTTAAATAAAATTTGTAAATAAACTTAACTATACTTGACTTAAAACTTTCAAAAAGCCAAAAAGAATTAACTCATTCAAACCATTTTTAGGCCTTTGTTCCTTTCAAACTTATTTTTTGTTAAAAGCAATGCATCCACTTTGAATTTTTTATCACGAACTACGAGGTTTTGATCCCTCATTTTTATGTTGGTACGTAGGCACAAGTCCGAAGGGCTTGTCAAACACAAAAAATATAATTAATGAATTCTTTTCTCATCCCCCCATTCTATTTGTTTGTAAACACCATTTCGTACTAAATACATATGCACACAAAAAGGGCTCCCTAGGAGTACCTAGGACCCTTTGGGTGCTAACACCTTCCCTCTGTGTAACCAACCCCCTTACCTGTAATCTCTGACATGTTATTAGTTTTGATTTGAAAACTTCTTACTTTTGGGTTTTGTTCTTACTTTTTCCCTTTTCCCTTGGAAACAATAAAAGCGCGGTGGGGACTCTTGTTATTTGATCTCTAGCTTATCCATAGTCTGATGATCATGAATTTATCGCTACATTAGGCTAGATATGTATGAGAATTCCCAAATCTGTAAAGAAAGAACAAAAAATGGCACGAAAATCGGATATTAAGGAAAAAGTTTAACCAAGGCGACAAAGTACTCTTGTTTAACTCCCGCCTCAGATTCTTTCCCGAAAAACTTTATTCTAGATGGTCCGGTCGCATCAAAATTACCAATATCTTTCCGAATGGAGCAATATAGATAAAAGGAAAAACAAGCGAACCATTCATGGTAAATGGACAACGTTTGAAACATTACCACAACACTGATAACAATGATTTCATTGCAAATCTTAAGCTTGCAGAGCCTTAGGCTCATTCGAAAGAATAACACCTATCCTATTTTTGTCGTGCTTACGACAATAAACAAAGCGCTTGGTGGGTGAAAACTCACACTCTGTCTTTAACTATTTAATTTCATCATAAATTTATATTATTAATACTGCTTAATCTTCATTTCTTTGTTTTCTTCTTTATTTATTTTTCATAAAGTTAATCGGTAAATTTCTGTATTATTGACCATTACTAACTTAATGCTATTATCTACTTGATTTTATCTAGCTACTGACTATCACAAAGAAACAAGTAGATTACATGTATATAGTCTTCAAAGGTAGAGCTCAAAGGAGACGTTTTGAGACTCTATTTCAAAGAGAAATGACAATATCCTTATACCCAGATGACCCAACCATGACCAAATTAGGTATAACATACAGTGTTATATTCCTAATTAACCAACTAGGCTGGGACACCTTTGCTATCAAGAGAAAGTTTAGTTTCATCACTAGGTTGACTCTAGAATTCCTAAGCTCCCTAGTGTACCTACCAAACCATGGTATGGGATTTAACAAAGGCCTAATCACCTTTAGGTTGTTTGACAAAGACTATCGCTACACCCGCAGAGAAATGACTGAACTCCTAGGATGTCCTAATGGACCTGATACCTTTACCATTACCCATGAAGACATACTTGAGGACCATTAATTAGACCTCTTTTGGGGTAGCATCACCGAAAACAACCATCCCGAGACAGACCTTATGCAATCAGAGAACATCCATAACCCTGCCATTCGCTACTTTCATAAGATCCTAGATCACATCCTATTTGGAAAGGAAAAGAACAGAACCCTTGTGTCTAAAGATGAACTATTTATAATGTACTGCGCATCACAGGCACAACCTGTTAACGCGGCTACATTCATGATAGCTAATCTATATCGTATAGCACATGAAGACTATGGACCAATCTTAGTGGACGACTTAGTGACCATGATAACGCATGCAATGAGACTACATTACCTAGTAGTCAGGGTTATACGACCTATGAACATCCGATTTTGTGTCAACACCGGTATCATTAGAAACCTAGGCCCGGATATGTTTGAACTCTTCATTAACAACCAACTAGTACACCTGTTTACCCTGCCAGACCCTAGGACGAGTGTACATGATAGGAACAGTTGGCTCTATGATTTGGATGAACCACCACCCCAAATCCATGATCACCATGACAATTATCTCTCTGATGCTGAATCACATGCCCCAGTTATACCTGTTGCACCTCTTACCGATCATGTTGCTGCCATCGAAGCTGTTCAGACAAATGTCGCCAATCTGAGAAGCAAGGTGAGCACCCTCCGCATGGAATTCCACGGCTTTATGAATGTAGTGACAGAGAACCTGGATCACATTTACCAACACTTCTACTTGTTCGCTCCTCCTACCAGCTGTCGCCGTAATGGCTAATTTATTATAGTATTACCGATTTATTGACTTTTATTTTATTTTATTTTCTTGTTGGGATTTTATTGTTATCTACTTTTACACATTGGAATTTATTTAATTACTTTTTTACCTTTTATTCCAGGAGATAGATTATTTCATCTTTTCCCGTCTACCCGATTCTTTCATTCGTCAATTTCGGGATTACATTCCATTCCAATATATCATGTTTTTCTATTCCCATACATTATATTATTGGTAAATTAAAAATTGCATGGTCAAAGCAAAATAAAAGCACACACAAGGGAAACCACACTGCATGTGGCGCCTGCCACACACAGTTGTGGGGCCCATGTGAGGGATGTGGCGTCCTCCACAAGGCCCATAGTGGCGCCCGCCACACACACCAAAAGTGGTGCAGGCCACTACACAAGCCTGCACGCGCAAGCTGTGTATTTGGACCATTTAACTCACCTTTATTGTGATGTTCCTTGCATGCAGACAATGCCTTAATACCATTCAACCAGTTTCAAAACTCTTGGACCAAGGCATTGACTATGGTAAATGCTATTTATTTACCAATTAATTTTCCAACCACCTTCACCTCTATATAAACCACCAACATTACCTCAACAATTCACAAGTCTCATTCACATATTTCTCTCCTCTCTTGCTTTATTCTCACTATATTACACAAGGAGTGTGAAATCTATTATGGCACAGATGAGGGAATACGAAATAGTGTTAGAAACGGCGAGCCAGGTGAATTGCAAGAGGAGACGTACATGTCTCTAAGCACCAGAAAGATCGAATCAACAAGGTATGCCGATGAACACTGTTTAAATTTGAATTATTTTATATCTCTCAAAGACCCTGTCTATGCTCAACTAACATTAGAATTCCTAAGCTCATTAATCTTTAGTCCCACACCCAACACAATCTGCTCCAGTGGTACTGTCCAGTTTCACTTATTTAAATTTCGAATACGCCCTTACATTTTCCCAACTAGCGGACCTGCTACATTTTCCCCATGGGGATGGCATAGTAAGTGAGGTCCCAGATACTAAGGGTTGGTAACGCGCCTTCCAACCATTTTGGAGAGCAATAATCGGTACAGTCACTCATAGTTTTGAGGGAAACAGAGCCATTTTAATTCAAAATCTGACTATTCGATATTTCCTCCAAATATTGGCGTGCACCATTTTTGGCCGAGCAAATTCTAACAAGGTGAACAAAAAAGAACTTTTCTATTTGTTCGCCACATTTTTGCCATAAAAGATGAATATCGTCCCGTTTATGCTATCTCACATGTAGGCCATTGTCAATGCAAAGCGAGGCTCGATTATTTTTGGAGGTTTAATAACCTCCATAGCCAGAGTCCTAGGACTCGAAGAAAAATTCTCCAGGCTAACCCCGCTCTCGCATCATGCCATTGACATTGACATCGCAAGGAGCATGAAACTAGTAAAATGAAGGAGTGACGGTAAATTTAATTTAATATTTGCTAATAACGTGTTACAAGAATTTATCCTCCCAAATCCAAATCGCACAGATGTGCGCAACCCGGATAATTATTGTTATACTAATGATCAGGTGCCTAACCAAGTCCCCGCGCACATTCCTGAGAATGTAGCTGCTGGTGGGGACACCGAGGAGGATCACATTCTGGAGGAAACTGCTCTCGCTACTGACCCACACACCACACACACTTCATTTGAAAATGTTGTAGGTACATCTTCCAGTCAAAGACCAAGAAGAAATGTGGCACGAATCACTCTTGATGAGATCTATGCTGAACTGTTGTGGCGTAGAGAATTAGACGCTCAACGAGACCTACAGATCCAAACCATGGGAGCTCAGCAAACTAAAATGATGCAAATCCTTTGCCAAATGCAGCATGATCAGCACGACTATGCCTTCAGGACCGAACAAAACATGTCTGGCTTGATCGATGAAATGGAAACACTGACAATACGTGTGGAAGATCTCCAGAACTATACGCCACCTCACCAGCCAGGGAACGGTGGACGTCCACGTACACGTGGCAGAAGGCGTCAGTAGCAGCATAACCTGGTTCTACCTTTCTTTCCTATCTTACGTCATTGCATTGGGGACAATGCAATATTTAAGTATGAGGGAGGAAGCTTTACCGTTTTTTATTTATCGCTTTCTAGTTAGATTTAAATTATTGTTATTTATTTTTGTTATTTTATAATTTTTATGTTTATTTTAATTTTTGTTAAAGTGTCAATCGAGTTAAATATCAATGTGCTGTCGAGTCTTTATGCGTGGTTTCCATTATTTACTGATTCTCCTGTTTACTTGAGTCATACAAAATATTTTCAAAAATCTAGACTTAGAGATACAATTCATCTTTTGAAAATTCTGAACTATAAATCAAACTGTGGTTGAATTGTAGAGATTTGGAAAAGCTTTATAAGACCGATATCGCTTTAACACCTTAAATCTCCTAAGTATTAGATCGATTTGAGTACTTGTCATGCCATAGCCTTAAAATCTATCATTTAATATTTCCTTAAGTAGTCTATCTAGCAGTCAACACCATCCTAAGCACACACTACACACGAAGTCGATGCAAATAAATGTATGATTTTAGGCTAAAAAGAAGAAAAGATTACAAAATGTATGAAAAACGTTGTTCCCTCTAAGTTAGGTGACCCTCACCCGGTCATTTAGCCCAACAACATAACCATCTTCAAATGTTATTTGAGCCAAAGTGAGAAAAAGAAAGAAAGAAATAATGATGAGATCATAGTCACTAACAAACTATCTTGCTATGAATGTGAAAGGATAACGGGCTTAATGTGATTGCGCCAGAATGAAAAAGGATAAAAAGAAGGTTTAGTAAGGTGCGCTTAGGCATAACAACATGATTCAGATTGGTTTGTATGAAAGGGAGACTTATGGTTGCAACATTGCGACTGTGTGTTCTAACGATACCCTTAGTGTGGAAGTGAGTACCTGTTAATACAAATTTGAACCAAAGTAAAGTTTATAGACTAGAATGAGTATCCGGATGCAACTATGTTTTCTACGAGTCTTGATAATATATGTTGTAAATATTTTACAAAACTTTTTATTCATGTACACGGAATTTTCTTGAGGACAAGCAAAGGTTTAAGTATGGGGGAGTTTGATAACGCGAAAACGTATCGTATTTTTGGCTCTATATGCAACGCTTTTTACTTGATTAACACTATTTATTACACAATACTTTATGTTTATTTGCAGGTATTTATCGATTAAAAGGTTTACCGCAAGAAAAATGGAAAATAGCCAAAAGAAAAGAAAAAGGCAAGAAAAGAGAAGAAAATGAGGTTTCCAATGGGATAATGGGCCACCAAAGAAAATGGGCTTGTGGCGCTCATTACCCAAAGGATGTGGCGCCCGCCACATTGGGCCAAAAGGGAGGTGGCACCCGCCACCAACACTTGAAAAGTGGTGGGCGGTTACTACAAGAGTGGCACTCGCCACTCATCATGGAATTAGGGTTGTGGAAACCGTCACAACCTAGTCTTCCTACTTTTCCTACTTTTCATACTTTTCCTCCACTCTTTTAGCCACGGTTTCCACTAACTTCTGCTACAAATGAGGAATATGGAATGGATATAAAAAGGACCATTCAGACTCTCACGAGGACACATCTCTCTTCTTCCAGTTTTCAGTCTACGATTAATTTTTTTCTGCTTTATTTTTCTTTTAGTTTTCTAGGCAGTTTCTTACCATTGTAAAAGTGATAGTTTCTCCACATCGGGGTCTATTACAGTTTATTAGTTTTACGCATTTGGGATTCAATTGTAAGGGGTATTCATTGTGAAGGCAAAAGTGTCATAAAACATACAATCACAGGTTTCGATGATGACAAATGACCACCATGGATGAATCGGCATTGTCGATTCCTCTTCCACAAAACAAATGCAACATATCCTTTTCTATACTCATATGTGCAGGTTTTGAGTCGACCATACGGGTCAGCACATGAACCACGGGTCGGCGCATAACACAGACCAGTTGGTGACTGGTCAGCTCATGATTGCTTGAGTCGACCACAGGTCGGCGCATGACACAGTTCAGTTGGCCACGGGTCAGCTCATGGAATGCTTGAGTCGACCACAGGTCGGCGCATGGCACAGTTCAGTTGGCCATGGGTCAGCTCATGGAATGCCTGAGTCGACCATACGGGTCGGCGCATTTCCCACGGGTCAGCGCACGCCGACCTATGGTCGACCGCTCGTGCGTAAACTCAGTTTTCTGAGTATTTTCCACTGTTTGAAAAACTGTTTTTTTTGTTGGTTAGCTAGTTACTACAAATAGAAGTCAAATCAATTTTATCAACTAACATTTGTCCAATTGATTTCAAGTGTTCAAGGAAACAAGAAAGAGTGAAATAGGTGTCCAAGATTCATCATCTTCATCTTCAACATCTCACAACACATCAACTACACACAACCATTTTTGATGTGCTTCGTGTTCGGTTAAAGGTGATAAGGTTCGAAGCTGAGATTGGAGAATCCGGTTCGGGTTGAAGCTTGTGGCAGGTTCTTTCTTGAATAAAACCGTTAGGGTTTTGTCCTCCAAGACTGGTTTGTGTTTGGGGTTTTTTGGACGAATTGCTTCATCAATATTCAGCTGAGCGAAGGTGATTGAGAAGAGGAAGTCTTCATCAGTCTAGTAGCGGATTCGGTGAAATTGTAGGGAAGGATTCGGGTTCGATTCGTTGTGGTTGAGATCAGCCGGGCCGAGGGTTTGAAGAACGGAAGGTTCTTCAACCAAGGGGCTGGAATCGGAGGTCTAGGAACAACGATCGAAGGTCTTGATTTGTCTTGAATCAAGGAACAAGGATAGGAAGCAACATTCAACACCTTGAGAGTTCTGTTGTTTACTTGCTTTGCAATCCTTGTATAAACGGTTAAATTCTACAGGTGATATCTAATTAAATCATCTCAATTCTAATTTTAGAATTGAGGGCAGACGTACCCCGAAGCGAGGACGACGGGGGAACTGCCTCATCAAATCTCTGTCTTCTTTAATTTTCTACATAATTGTTTTTCAGCTTAAAAATTAAGTGATTTTAGTTTAAACAATTTTACCAAACATTGATATAAATTGAGTAAGAGATTAAAACTTTGTTTTTGAATCCAAAGTACAATAGTATATTGTACTAGATCAATTTGAATTACTTACTCAACACAAATATCACTTGGAGTGTTTATGCACACCAAGTGTTTGAAAATTTGCCTAAACCAAAGTTGTCTTAAGGTTGTATCTAGTTTGATTTGGTATTTGGATCATTGGAACTAGAAATCCTAGTAAGTGAAACATATCATTGATTGTGCAATTAGTCTAGTGATTTGTATTTCACTTGATCTCTAACCCATTAGCTTAACGCATATCCGGTTTTCCAATAACGGTTCGTTTTAGACTAAAATTTTCCTCGGCCGCTTCCGCACTTAAAACAATTTTTCAAAACCAATTTTAATTGGTAGCGCCGACTCAAGTTTTTAATTGGGATACCCCCCCTTCTAGATCCGTGCCATAGTATAACATTCATTGCCAAAGTCTGTCAGAATTATTTAATCGAAGATTCTAGATTCAATTCAAGTTCTTAAATTACAATCCAGGTTTATTATTGTTTACAGTTTTATTTATTTATGCCTTACTGTATGTTTAATTCCCCAATTGTCATGTCTGTCACCGGATTTATGTCCGGCTAAACCCTTAGGCATCGGTATGTAAAGATCGTCGAAACGAAGGGATTCAATAAATAATTGGTGTTAGTTTTTATTAAAACTTCTTTTTCCGGCTTTAGTTTCTTATTTTAATCAAACTGTTTTTCGTACAAGAGTACAAAACAAACTAAGGTTACGCTCAACAAGAACGAGAGTTTGAGATTTAAACCAGATAGCTTAAACTAGGCATTAATCCGAAACACAGCGAGAGCGCTTTTGGATTAATTAGACTTTATTTATATTCAAAAAGTACTTTTAAATTCAAAATGAGACCGCGAGAGCCAAGCATTCTGGTTTAGGAGTATGGTCAGAGTCAATAAAAACAAGAGTGTGAGACTAATTCCTTTCTATAAATAATTTCTACTGAAGAATATTTTAACCAATAAGATTACACCAACTATATATCGAATCCCCGAAGTTTGATGTATTACATGCCGATATCCCATATATCCCATATCTTATTGTTATTTATGTTATAGTCATTTATTTTCATCCCTCCAATCATAGAACAATCATCAACCTTAGATTTACATAGTGATATTAGACCACGATACGTTCGATTATTAGTCCTTGAGGGTTCGATAATCTTTAAAACTACGTGATAGGACTGTGCACTTGCAGTCACGATTCACATAGACTTACCAAAGTCGCGATCAAGGGTCAACTTCAATTCCCTTCTCACTGACAATAAAGCCCAACAACTTACCATAACGAACACCAAAAGTACACTTATTGGGATTCAAGAGGAGTTTATACTTCCTCAAACGTTGGAACAACTTCAACAAATGCTTAACATGCTCTTCTTCATTACTTGATTTATCAATCATATCATTAACATAAACTTCAATCTCTTTATGCTTCATATCATGAAAAAAAAGGGTCATAGCTCTCTAGTATGTTGCACCAGTATTCTTTAAACCGAAGGGCATCACTCGATAACAGAATGTTCCCTAAGGTGTAATGAATATGGTTTTTGGGTTCCATCTTGATCTGATTATAACTGGAAAGTCCATCCATAAACGAAAATATTTTGAATTTATATCAATGTGTGGCAGAGGGAAATCATCTTTCAGATTGGCTTTATTTAAATCTCTATAATCAACACACATACAGTCTTTTCCATCTTTCTTAGGAACAGGCACAATATTAGCCACCCATTGCGTATATTCAGAGGTAACAAGGAACCCAACATCAATATGTTTCTGCACTTCCTCTTTGATCTTTACTTCCTTATCAGGTTGAGTTCTTCTCAACTCCTGCTTGACCGGCGGGCATTCTAGCTTCAAATCATCATCGGAATCCAAGTTGACTAATTCAATATGCTCTTCACACGGCTGAATGGCTTTTTCCTCGTGCTCAAGCAAATGAGGTAACTCATCAGATACTTCTTCATCATCATTCTCTTCCTTAGCTTCAAACACAGGGAAATCAAAGTTTGGAGAGGGAGTAGGATCATTACATTCAATGGTTTTGAGAACCAACCTGCATGATGATTTGATATTTTGATTTTAGCGAAGTGGAGTGCAAACAAATATTATGCAGATGGAAAAATCATTATTTATTTATGTTTTTTGTGATTGCCATTTTCAGAAGAAAAAAAAAGCAAAAAGTAAAAATAAACATCATAAATGTGGATGAATAAAATTGTCTTTTATTGATGATAATAAGAAAATGCCCAACAATGTTTCACTTCTCCCTTAGGCATAGGAGAAGGATTTTCTTAAAATAATAAACCAACAAATTACTTCTAGCGGCAGATAACAATAACAACATCAACAACAACCCAACTGTTACAAGTTTGGTCGTGCGTTACAAAGTTGGCGCAAACGTCGCCTTCATCACCACTGTCTTCAATAATGGAAGCTGAATGTTAATCATCCTTGTGAGTGAACCCTCCAATGTAGAAAGCTTCTTGCATAGCCTTGACATTGGCATAGAATGGCCCTTGCTGAAACCCCAACCCTGCTCTGTTCTTATTTTCAACGACTTCCACAGCGCAGCCCAATCTGTCGGTGCTACCAATTCGAACAATCTCTTTTGCATCCTTTAGAGAAGACATGGGTGCTCCAGCCTTCTTCAATTCATCAGTAATGGACAAAGCTTGGAATTACATTCCAACTTCCCCCTTAGCATTAACATAAGTAAAGGATGTCAAATGGCTTACCAATAATGCTTTCTCTCCACCCACGACGACAAGCTTTCCATTCTTCACAAATTTTAGCTTTTGGTGTAGAGTGCACATCACAGTGCCAACTTCATGGATCCAAGGCCTTCCCAATAAACAACTGTAGGTTGGGTGAATATCCATTACCTAAAAATTAATTTGAAAGTCACTCAGACCTATCTTAATTGGAAGGTTCACTTCTCCAATGACGGTTTTTTGAGAACCATCAAACGCCTTAAGAGTCACACCACTATACCTCATTAGGGCGCCTCGATAGGAAAGTCTTCCTAGAGTTGACTTGGGCAACACATTCAATGATGACCCAGTTGTAAGACCCCAATTTTGGCCCTAAGATCCCCTATGACATCTCATCATATGCATTGACTTTGGGATCACACCTTGGCATCCTCCTTACGCCTCATTCATTGGCTTTGCATTGGGAGAGGCCACCAAGCATATTTGATTGTATCATACTTTTTTTCATTATTTACTAACCAAAATACCAAAAATATGTCAATGTATAGCTTGTTGTTTTTGTAGGTAGTGTGTGCATCCACCAATACCTCATCAAGCTCATACCTAGTGTTTGAGACCCTCGATGCAAGGATACTAATCAAGAGATGGTTTACATTGGTTCTAGACATCATATATGGATCCCAATGGTCTTTCCATATCATTTTGATCAAGAAAACATCAATAGTTTGAAGCTTGTTTGCCTTGGAAGCCCTAATTCATCTGGGTATCTTGTGTGACTTCCTTAGCAAGTTTCTTCAACATTTGATCAAATATTTCAAGGGATACTTCATATTACATCAGCTTATAAATATATGATCCTCCATGAGTCACAAATATCAAGATAATGTCAAGTTTGCAAGTTGGTTCATGGTGGTTGACCAGAGAAAGTCAACTGGTCAAAACTGGGGTTCCCTAGACCCTATCTCCTACAATATTTGTCATATGGAAATGATTCCAAGAGAAAGGTTACTCCTTATGAAATTACAAACAACTTTCATGTTGAAGTCAAGATCTACTTATGAGTAGAAAGTCATTTTTTATGGTGAAAGATTCTAGGTTATTTTGTCTGAACCCTACTTAGGAGGTCAACTTCCAAGGACCATAACTTGCTCAATTATTATGATATGAAATCCATTCAAGTTCCATGATCAAATTAAAGATGTAATTTTCAACTTTGATGTTCGTAAGAAGTTCAAATTCAACTTTCAACAGCATGTGCCAAGAGGAAACATTATATCTCATTTTGGGTCATTACCATTCAACAAGTGATTTTCCTCAACTTCTAAAATGTATAACTCCTTCATGCCAAATCCAAATGAGGTACAATTTCTGACAAAATTGAATAGGTTTGAAAGAGCTACAACTTTGATGAAGGAAATGTTTTTATTTGAAGTCCATAGCAAAAGTTATTCAAGGTGGAAGAAGTGAACATTTGACTTGGTACTTAGAAAATTTTCAAATATGTTTGATTTTCCAAACTTCCACCTCAAAATTAATCATGATCCAGGATCCAAATGGAAAAATTTTCAACATGAAAGTTGTTCCCCTTTATCTCAAATTTCTAAAAAGTCCAAGATTACCTCATTTGGACCAATATTGAGGGACTTGCGCATGATTACTTTGTTGGGTTTATTTTTGCAAGATTTGAATTCAATTGATAATTCTTCTTTGCATGCCTCCATGTGATGACCTCAGTACTCTTTGTGCATGAATTGGAGATGGATTGCATCATTATTTAGGCCCAAATCATTGCCCATGCATCCATGCACCTTGGTTTCCAATTTTAGCAAAATTTCAAGTGGTGCAAAGATCAATTCCCTTGCCTATTTAAACAAGCTTATGGCCTCAGAAATCACACACACACCTTGCCTAAGCTTTGTCAAGAGAACTCAGAACCTCACACCATTGAATTCCTTGAATATTTCTTTGAAATCGAGTTTGAAATTCACCTTCTATTTTGAAGTTCAAACTCCAAGGATTCATTGCCTTTTTCATCTCAATTGATTACTACAAGCAAGAGGAAGAAGAATCAACCAAATTCATATCAAGATCAAGTAGAATTAAAGCTACTAAAAGGTGAAACTTCAGAAACTTCTCTTCTTCGATTCTCCCTCATTTCTCAATTATTTTGAGTGTTTTTGGTTGGCTGAAGTCCTACCAATATAGGCAACATGATTGAGTTGCTTTGAGGTCAAATCGAAGCGACTCAGTTCACGATCCTCAAAATTCAAATCCCTGTATCTTTTTATATACTTGGAATTGGAGAAAATTGAGGCCAAATTCGAGCTCCTAAGCATTTTCTCTTTCAAATAGTGTCCTTATTTCTCATTTTTCATTAAGTTGGGGTTGGACCAATCTGGTGGTGATCACCAGAGAAAATTACCAGAGCTAGGGCTATGGTGGTGTGTTGGCAAGTCCCAAACTATCTGATCTGGTTCCAAGGTTTTAATCTTAGCCCTTGCTTTTGCATACCACGTGTGTACACGCGTTGACTGAGGTGTTGGTGGAATGCGCGTTTCTGGCCATCAGATTTGCCACTCAATTAATGAGGGAGATCTGATGGCCCTTGTTTATTCGAATTTCTTTTTAATTTCTGATTTTATGTTTAATTACTTTATTTTTTTAATTCATATTAATTTCATTTTTAATCCCAAAAATATGGAACTTTCACCAAAAATCTTTAAATATTTTTCTCTTACATTTTCTGAATTAAAATTATTTTTTGGATTAATTTTGATATTTTTCATGAATTAAATGTTTTTGTGCATATTTTTAATTATTTAAAAATACTTCTGACTTTTCAAAAATGATGAAATTTTTTGTCTAAGGTCCTTTGACCTTGATTGACCTAGGATAAATCTCTTGGCCATTTATTTGGTGTTTTCAAGAGATTTTATGTTTTGACCAAATTAAATTGTATTTTAATGCATTTTTAATTTGATTTTTAATTGATTAATTGTGTTAAAATTATGTTGAGCCATTTTCATGGTCTTGTGGTGTTTGACTATTTTCTTAGGCCTTGGTCAAGGTTGATTTGAATTTTCTTGGATCAAAATAATTGAATTTAGGGGATTGATGAAATGTACATTTCATCTCCCAAAATGAATGAATGCTTTTAATTTGATAAAATTCCTCCCATGATCAATTTGTGTTTCTCTCACTTCCCCTCCACCTTCATATTCATCCCTATTATTTCTCATTCTTTTCATTGACTAGTGAAATCTCAAATGTCCTAAGGCTAATTGGTTCATCAATGACCTTGTGTCAGATGAATCAATACAAGTATGGATGAGATAGTTCTATCCCTCTTGATATTTTCTTTTAGTGTGTGGTATGTTTTAGGAGTTTGGTTCATTATACCAAATCTCTAACATGCATTAACACCTAAATTTTTATTGCCCGACTTCAGATAATTGTAAATTCTACATAAGTCCAATTACGATTGCTTAACATATATCTAAATTTGACCCTAAAGGCATAACATTCTAGTAAGTGAGATTGTAAGTATCCCATCCTTCATGGTATTATGTGGAAACTTGGCCTTTTTTTCCTTCCTATGGAAGATGTCTTGGTTCAAGGATCCATGCTTGTGAATGGATGGTTGGGTGTTCTCCAAATAATGACTTAATCAATTAAAAAGAAAAACACCACTAACACTTAACTAATATTTGACTAACTCTTATTAATATTGCTTTACTTTCAAGTCATTTACTTTACGTAACTTAATTTTTTAGTCATTTATCATTCATTGCCATTTACATTTCATTTAATTTGTTTATGTTTATGCCATTTTCACTTTGCTCATTTGAGCCATATCTTGTGATTATATATATTTATTTGTGTATCTTGATTTTGTGTGGTATTAGGACCTTAAGACACTTAATAAACAACAAAAACTCTAAAAAAAAATGTTTGGTGGACTGTTGATCTTGATATAAACTTTTGGACTTAGAATTAGGCAACATTCAATATGCAAAAGGACTTGACCAATGCCAACATTTTGAAATCAAGTGATTGTGAATCGAGCCTTCATCTGTTACTTTTTCTTGATGCTAATTATTATTTTGATCTTATGTCTAATGCTTTCTCCTGAGTTGGTCAAGGAATATTTCATCTGATATATGAGAAGACAAAGAAGATTGCTAGCTATGGGATTTTCTTGCTTGGATGTGGCTATCTTTATTTGATGCCTTGATCTTCATGATGTCTTATATTGCTAATTGCTTGTTCATTATTGCTTGATTCAAAGTCCAAAGGGAAAGTGGGTTTTCTATATGACATTCTTGTCTATTTGATTGCATCCCATTGGTCAGACCTTTTCAACTCTTAACTTTTAACTTTATGCTTAGGGTAACCTCTTCATCTTATCCCACTTCTTAAATTTCAAAATCTCTCCCCCTTTTCAAAAACTTTCTTTGCTTGTGATTTCAAACATAGACCTTATTTCAAAATAGAAACTTTGGCCTTATACCAATTAATTTTTCAAACTCTTTTTCTAAATTAAATTTGTAAATAAACTTAATCATATTGACTTAAAGTTTTAAAAGACAAAAAGAACTAACAATCCCATTCAAACCTTTGGCCCTTTGCGCCCTTCTCAATTAAACTTTTGTTTAAAGAAATTCACCAACTTTGAAATTGTTACCACGAACTACGAGGTTTTGATCCCTCATTTTTATGTTGGTACGTAGGAAAAAGTATGAAGATCTTGTCAAACATAAAATATAATCAATGAATTCTTTTCTCATCCCCACACTCTATTTTTCTCAAACATCTTTTATACCAAATACACATGCACACATAAAAAGGGCTCCCTAGGAGTACATAGGACACATTGGGTCCTAACACCTTCCCTCGTGTAACCAACCCCCTTACTTGTAATCTCTGGAATTTTATTAGTTTTGATTTGAGAACTTCTTATCTTTGGGTCTTGTTCGTACTTTTCCCTTTTCCTTTGGAAACAATAAAAGCGCGGTGGCGACTCTGGTTTTGTTGACGTTAAGTTTGTTCATAGGTTGATGGTTATGAATTTACCGTTACAGAAATTAAGTGGCGACTCTGCTGGGGAGTAGTCCTCAGTGGGTTTACCCTACTTTTTTATGTGTATATATTTGTATTTGATGTTTGTATATTTGTTTGTGAGATATAATTTGTCTGTTGTGCTTGGTGATCTCTGAGCGGTGAGATAAGTTTTAACTCGAACTTGAGTGCAATTAAGATAGGAGGATGGTATAGTCATGTTCAACTTGTGTGGAGTAGTCCTTAACAAGTTGGCTTGAGACTCATCTACTCAGTGGAGACCCTTTTGGAGTTACTAATGTCACACAAGTTATTTATGGTTAGGCATTACTTTATATGATTTGGGGTCCGAGAAGCTAAGGACCGTAGAACATTTAACCCAACTTGGCCTATTTAGGATGTAGTGCGAAGACGGTTCAGGTGTAGACCTGATAAGAGTTGTTACGCGATACTACACTCAGACGAGTTTCTCTTGAGAATATTATGGGTTGATGAGTCAGTCATCCTAACCTGTAAAATTCGATAGATGGGATTAAGACTCTGGGAATTTTTATAACATGATCTACTTGTTTTTATCCTTAGTACATTCCTTTGGGATGGTTCTTAACATGACTCCATGCTCGTGACTCACAATAAACCCTTTGATTCTTGGTTGATCCGATTAAGTCTCATCAATATCAATGGAACTTGGGTGTTGATAAGGTGAAAACTATAATCCACCAAAATGGATGATTGATCTTGATGATGACTTGATCCATCCCTTGACCTTTGTTTGTGTTTGCCTTGTGTATGATCCCTTGTGTAATTGTTGCATTCATGCATACATGCGCATCATGACATTCATCATAGAAAAATAAATTTCAAGGAATTAAGGTCTTATTTGAAAATATTTTCAGACCATGGATTGTGGACGAAGGAACACTAAGAAGTATAGTTTTCAGATGTCCTGATTTGAAAGAGCTAAGGAAGTTGTCATCCTTTGTATTAGATCCCTTGGACTTTAAGCAACGCCATGGAAAGCTCTTTTCTGTGTTATCTGTTGATGTGTTCGAAGGACTCCTAAGTGTTTTGGTTTAGTTCTATGATCCTCTCTACGAATGCTTCACTTTTCCTGATTATCAGCTTGTGCCTACGTTAGAGGAGTATGCCCATCTCTTGGGAATACCCGTATCTGACAAGGTACCCTTTAGTGGATTGGAGGAGATTCCCATATCTCATATCATAGCTAAAGCTCTTCATTTGAAGAAATTTGAGATTGAAGCTCATTTAGTGAAGAAAGGAGGTATTCTTGGGTTGACTTCTGAGTTCCTCATTGGTAAACCTATTGTCTTTGCTCAAGCCGGTATTGTGAATGCTTCTGAAGCCATATTTGTATTGCTCATCTATGGTCTAGCTTTGTTCCCTAACATTGACGGTTTGTGGATGTTAGCGCCATTAGAATCTTCTTAATTGAAATCATGTTCCTACTTTGTTGGGTGACATGTATTTCTCTTTGCATTTAAGGAATTCTAAAGGTGGTGGGACTATTGTGTGATGTGTTCCTCTTCTGTACAAGTGGTTTATTTCGCACTTGCGTCAGACGCCTGCTTTCGTAGAGAACAAGCAATGTCTACGGTGGTATCAAAGACTTATGTCTCTCACTAATGATGATATTGTTTGGTATGATTTTGCATTGAGTAACTTGGAGATTATTGACATTTGGGTTGAATTCTCTAATGTGCCTCTCATTAGTACACAAGGAAGAATCAACTACGACCCTACTTTTGCTCGTCGCAACTTGGGTTCCCCTTGAGAGATAAACCTAATAACACTCAGTTAGAAGGTTTGTTTTATCAAGAGGGTAAAGATCCCTAACATTTGAAGCAAAATATGATACATGCTTGACATAAGGTGCATAGGAAAGGAAGATCCGAGCTTGGTGCGCGCAATTGTGTAGCTTGGGTAGCTTACACTATTTTGGTGAAGAAGAGAGCTTTGGAGCTGAAGATGTTGTATGCTTGTGAAAGACCTATGTCTTTGGTTGTGGTTGAGCCATCCAACTTTAGTCCTGAAGGGTATGCATCCACTTTTGTCTCCCTGCCGGCATCTAGCCTGGTCATGTCAGTGCCACCTCCAGTTGTTCATACTCTGCCTCATGTTGAGGACACTATTTACCATTCTGAACCATCTGAGGGTTCATACGTGTATGAAAAAATGGACGAAATTAAGGATAAATTCCTTGATCTGTGTAAAGAGTTGAAGACTCTTATAGGAAAGGACTTGTTTGGGAAGAGTGCTGCTAAGCTCTGCCTAGTGACTAATGTGAAAATCCAGATTAATTTCAAGTTCCCTTACTTTGAAAAGTATAAGGGAAACACTTGTCTGCTAAGCCACCTTGTAATGTACGCCAGAAAGATGTCTACTCAAACTGATAACGATCAGTTGCTGATTCACTATTTCCAAGATAATTTAACTGGTGCTGCTCTGAGATGGTATATGGGGTTGGACATTGCTAGTATCCGTACTTTCAACGACTTAGGTGAAGCCTTTGTTAAGCAGTACAAGTACAACGTTAATATGGCGTCCGATAGAGACCAGTTGAGGTCTATGTCTCAGAAGGATAAGGAGACATTCAAAGAGTACGCTCAGAGGTTGAGGGAACTTGCTGCTCAAATAAGCCCACCATTGAAAGAGAAAGAAATGATGAAGATCTTCTTGAAGACGCTGAGTTTGTTTTATTACGAACGTATGATTTCCAGTGCCCCCTGTTGGTTCTATGTATTGGCATCAATTTTGGTAAAACTTAGTGTTATCACTAGATGTCGCGCGTGTTGCCTTGACATGTGATACCAGCTTCCTGCAGGTTGTTTAATATGGTTGTGCAGGATTTATTCAAGATATCAGACTCGATGTTAAGACATGCGCATACAGAACATTCAGTCTGAATGTTATGTTTTTTGTTGTTGCGATTTTCATGCAAGTATTTGTGTGCTTATGTGGAGATTGCATGCGTTATTCAAGGAGTAATTCTATTTAAAGCCCAAATATTATGTTTCCCAAAGAGGAATGATTTGTTACTAATTCCTAGGGGAATACGCGTTAAATAGGATTAGGGTTACGTGTTGCCTAGGCCCATTCACAAAGCTTCTATTTAAAGACCATGTAAACCCTGTGTGATTGTAGAGAAGAAAATACAAACGTTGAAGTGAGTGAGTATTAGGGTTTTAGCCTAATGTACGTTTGTGATTTGTGAGCCATTCATTCATCTTGTTGATGTGTGAATTGGACTGAGTTTTGGGTTGCAATTTGTCCACTCTAAGCTTTGAAGTACAAGTGTGTTTGTTTACTTGATTGAAGCTTTTAAGCAAGACCAAGTATGTGTCCTTGAAGTGTGTCTTCTTTCTTTGTAGTATTTGTTCTAGTATCACTGTTGTGATTGAGAGGGAGATAGTAGGGTCTCATATCTAAGAGTTCTTAGATAGAAGTCACACGGGTAGAGATTAAGTGAAAAGACTGTAACTTGAAGTTGTTTACTGAGAGTCTTTGAAGTAATCCTGTTTGGTGGATCTCCTTCCTGGCTTGGTAGCCCCCAAACGTAGGTATGTTTGCACCGAACTGGGTTAACAATTGCTTGTGTCGCTTTTTCAATTGTTTCTTTGTTTTTATCCTGTTTATATTTCACTTGTTGTTCAGATATTAGTGTCGTGACATTACCTTCGACATCTCATATCTGATACCAGAATTTCACCCCCAATGACTTTACCGAAATGGTAAATATGGGGATGAGGTTAGAAGAGGGAGTTCGTGAAGGACGTCTATCTAAAGAAGAAGCATCGTCTAGCAAGAATTATGGGGGTAGTTTCTCCAAGAGGAAGGAGGGAAAAACTAATTCAGTAACTGTGGGGAGGCAGAGGAGGCCTCATGTCAGAAAGAGTTCTCAACCTCGTCAACATCAACATCAACATCAAGTTTCTTCAGTGATTCCATTTTTTTCCAATAATTCTAACAATCAATTTGTTCCGATTCAACAACAACAACGTCAAAAACAACCGCAACAAAGAACCAACTACAACAACAACAATAATCAACAACAAAACTTTGAGATGAAGAATGTCTCTTTTGACCCTATTCCTATGTCATATGCAGAATTATATTCATCCTTGGTTCTCAAGAACCTCATTCAATCCAAAAATTCTCCACGGATTCCTGAGCTACTTCCATGGTGGTTCAAACATGAACTTCGTTGTGCTTTTCACTTGGGAGCCCCTGGCCACGACATAGAGAACTGTTATCCGTTGAAGTATGTGTAGCAGTAAATTCATGATCATCAAGCTATGGATAAGCTAGATATCAAATAACAAGAGTCGTCACCGTGCTTTTATTGTTTCCAAGGGAAAAGGGAAAAAGTACGAACAAAACCCAAAAGTAAGAAGTTTTCAAATCAAAACTAATAAAAAGTCAGAGATTACAGGTAAGGGGTTGGTTACACATGGGGAAGGTGTTAGCACCCAAAGTGTCCTAGGTATTCCTAGGGAGCGCTTTTTGTGTGCATATGTACTTGGTATAAAGTGATGTTTACAAACAAATAGAATGTGGGGATGAGAAAAGAATTCATTAATTATATTTTTTGTGTTTGACAAGACCTTCGGTCTTGTGCCTACGTACCAACATAAAAATGAGGGATCAAAACCTCGTAGTTCGGGATACAAATTTCAAAATGGATGCATTGCTTTTAAAAAAAAATTAAGTTTGAAAGGCACAAAGGCCTAAAAATGGTTTGAATGAGTTAGTTTCTTTTTGGCTTTTTTGAAAGTTTAAGTCATGTATAGTTAAGTTTATTTACAAGTTTGATGTCACAAATTTAGCGATATGTTAAACAATCGTAATTGGACTTATGTAGAAGTCACAACTATTTGAGGTCGGGTAATAGAATTTTGGTGTTAATGCATGTTAGAGACATAGTATAATAGACTATGCTCATGAAACATACCACACACAAAAAGAATATGCAAAAGGTGTGGCCTAATCTCTTTCATACTCATGTTAATTTTTCAATCAACTAGCCTTAGGATTTTGAGATATCAATGGCCAAATGGAATGGATGAATGAAGAAGAGGAATAAGATGAAGTGGGAGGGGAATGGATCAAAACATAAATTGGTCAAAGGAGGACTTTTACCAAATCAATATCATTCATTCATTTTGGGAGATGGAATGTACATTCTATTAATCCCCTAAATCCAATGATATTAACTCAACAAAGTCAAATCAACCTTAACCAAGGCCCAACAACAATAATCAAACTCAAACAAGTCATCACAATTAGTCAACAAAAATATTTGGCATTTATTCAAATTAAAAATACAAAAATAAGGCATTTAAATTAAATATGGTTTGTTCAATTCCTAAAACCTCATCAAAACACCAAATAAATGGCCATGAGATTTATCGTAGGTCAAACAAGGTCAAAGGACCTTGGAGAAAAAAAATCATATTTTTTGGACGTTCAAAAGTATTTTTAAACAATTAAAAACAAATGAAAAATCAATTAAATCATGAAAAATATTAATAATGATCCAAAAAATAATTTTAATTCAGAATATGAAAGAGGAAATTATTTGAAATTATTTGGTGAAACTCCCATATTTTTTGGATCAATATTAAAATTAATATGAATTAATGAAAATCAAAGGAATTAAAATGAAAAACAGAAAATCAAAAAAACGTGGACCACTTGATCTTCCTCATTAATTGAGGTGGCAGATCAAGTGGTTGAGCGCGCGTGTTTCACCTCACACTTGAGTCAATTGTCCACACGCGTGGTAATCAACATGTACGCTCGTGATTAAAACATTTCAGCTGGATCCTATGGTTGTGAGAGATGTCGACACATCGCCGAAGCTGTAGCTCCGGTCTTCTCCGGTGGACCTCACCGGACTGGTCCATCTTCAACCATCACCAAAATTAAAAAGAAGGACATGATTTCAAAGTAAAAATGGCATTGAGCACGAATATGACCTCAATTTATCCTAACTTCAAGTATATTGAGAGATACATGGAGTTGAAATTTGAGGTACATGAACTGAGTTGCTTCGATTTGGCCTCAAAGCAACTCAATCTTCTTGCCTATATTGGTAGGACTTCAGACAACCAAGGAATCAAGATAATTGAGCAAGATTTAGAGAGAATCGAAGAGATTAAAATTTTCGGAAAATACCTTCAATGTAGGTCTGGATTCAACTGTTTTTGCTCTGGCTTATGCTTGATCTCACTCCAAGTGCTTGCAGAAGAAGAATTGAATGCTCAAAAGGTCTTGGATCCCTGGAGTTTTGAATCTCAAAACAGTGAGAATTCAAACTCAATTTCAAGTTAAATTCTTAGGATTATCCTTTGGAATGAGAGGGTTAGAGGTTTGGGATCAAAGTTGGCACAAATGTGTCTGAAATTCTGAGCATATGGATCTCTATTTATAGCCAATTCAGTTGATATTTGCACACTTGAAATAAACTTCCAAAATCAGCAATGTGTGATGCATGAGTGCATGGGCATGTGCAGGCCCATGAAATCACTCTATTTGATCCATAATTGAATGTAAGAAATGTTGAAGTCATGTTGGAATGCTAGGCAATTGTGCATGGATGTTTGAAGTTCAATCTTGCCAAATGATGATACCATGTTCAAGCCATGCGCAGCCTATTCATTTCTTGTCCAAAATGGATGAAGAGGAACAACTTTCATGTTAAACACTTTTCCATTTGAAGATTAGAACTTGAAGAATTTTGAGGTGAAAGTTTGGAAATTTTAGCATATTGAAATTTTTTCTAAGTGTCAAGCCACATGTCTCAATATTCCACTTTGCTTAACTTTTTATGTGAGCTTAAAATGAGAAAAGTGTCTTCATAAAAGTTGTATCTCTCTAAAAGAACTTCAAAATGGTAACCAATTTCATGTCATTTGGATTTGAAATGATATAGTTATGCATATTTGAAGTTTGGAAAAATCACTTAATCAATGGTATAGGTCAAAAGTGACCTATAATGTAACCTCATATCACATGCTCAAAAAAGTTGAACTAGCTCTCACTCCAAACATAAAAGTTGAAGTAGACATCTTGAATTTGATTGTGCAACTTCAAAATCTTCCATCTCATAAAAATTGAGCAAGTTATGGCCTTGGGAAGTTGACTTTCAAATTAGGGTTTAGACAAAATGACCTATAATGTTTCAACATAGAAAATGATTTTCCAAGCAACACTAGCTCTAGGTCTCAACATGAAAGTTGTTTGGAATGTCATTTAGGGTAAGTTTGATATTCGAATAATTTTAATATGGTGAAAATTGTAGGAGATAGGGTCTAGGGAGACCCAGTTTTGGTCAGATGAATTCATCTGGCCAACCACCATCAACCAACTTGTTAATCTTCAATTATCTTGACTTTCTAGGCTCATGGAAGATAATATATGGATAAGATGATGAATTTTGAAGTGTACCTTGAGAATTTTGATCAATTGATGAGATAGCTTGTTGGAGAAGTTACTCAAGATACCCAGTCAAACTAGGGTTTCCATTGCAAATCACCCTCAAATTCTTGAAGATTTCTTGATAAATATAACATGTAGAGGTCATTGGGACTCATATATGATGTTCATAACCATTATTGTATCAATTCATGATTGTGCTCTTTGTCATGAGGGTCTCAAACCCTAGATATGAACTTGATAGATCAATGGAAATCACGCCCTACCTACAAAAGAGTTAGGCAAATGCAAAGACATATTTTTGGTATTTTGGTTAGTGAAATGATAAAATACAAGTATGATACAATCATAAAGTGCTTGGTGATCTCTCCCAAAACAAACCCAATGAAATAGGGGTAAGGAGGATGCCAAATTATGATCCCAATGCTAATGCCTGTGACGAAATTTCATGAGGGATCTTAGGGCCAAAATTGGGGTCTTACAGCTGCCCCTATTTAAGGACATTCTAACTGAGGAGGTGAAGGTTAAAATATTCATGTCGACTCAGTAGAATGGGCTTAAATAACAACATATAGAAACAAATTTTGGTCCCTAAGAGACCTCATGATGCATATGATATGAATGAAAAAATAAATTCTTTGTGGGGAAATATTGCCACAAAGGAAAACAAATTCAGAGAGACCGAAAGCCCGTAGGAGTAAAATGAATTCCGTAAGGAAAACTCATTGGGGAGACCGAGACTCTGGGGGGATAAAAGAGGTTACACGTAGGCCAGACTACGACTTAAAGCTACTGGGGGACACGAAGAATCCATATAAAATGGAAAGGCTCAGTCGGGGAACAACAACATCTGCAGGGGATACGAGTACGTTAGGATAAAACTGAAGTACTTGAATCATGCAGGGGAAAACGGTTTCACTAAGAAAATGCGCACTCAACTCAACTGGGGAGAAATAAATTTCAACACAGGAGGAGCAAAAATCTATTATCTACTACTTGTTACTGGGTGAGAAGATAATAAAGATCTGATAGAGAAGACATCTGTCATCGGTTAGGATGAACATATCAAGGATGACTCGTTGGGAACCAACAGAAGGGAATATTCATCACCGCTTACTGGGTAAGAATAGCCTCACTGGGGAAAACTGCAGAAAAATAGGATTTACAACTACCAGTTACTGGGAAGAAGACCAAGGGTGAGAGTATCTTTCATCGGTTAGGATGAACATATTAAGGATAAACTCGACAGGGAAGAAAGTCCATCATCGGTTAAGATGAACATATCAAGTATAGAATTCCCTGGGATTGTCAAGGAGGATACCCGTCATCGGTTAAGATGAACATATCAAGGATAAACCAACTGAATAAAAAGTAGGAATTACGTCTATCAAATGCTGGATGGAATACCGTCAAAGAGAAAATCTGTCACCGGTTAGGATGAACATATCAAGGATAGACTCTGTGAGGAGATAAAATAGGAATTACATCTATCAGTTACTGGATAGAATACCAAGAGAGAGAATCTGTCACCGGTTAAAGTGAACATATCAAGGATCAACTCTGCGAAGGGGACAAAAAAGTAGGATTTACAACTACCGGTTACTGGGTAGAAGATCGCAAAGAGAAGGAAACACGTCATCGTTTAGGATGAACATATCAAGGATTAACTCACTGGGGAACAAAAATAGGGATTACAACTACCTTTTTACTAGGTAGAATACCAAGAAGAGAATATCTGTCATCGGTTAGGATGAACATATCAAGGATAGACTCAAGCAGGGGAGAGAAAGATATCCTTCACCAGTTAGGATGAACATATCAAAGATATACTTCCTGGGGGATCAAATCATCTGGGGACTCCACTGCTGGGAAATTTGGGGTACTTTTGTCGAGTTTTGGGCAAAAAGTAGCAAACTGCAAACTAAGAAGAATATTAGCAGTTACTGGGCAATAAACTCTTTGGAGACTCGAAGCATCTATCTAGGTAAGAACTAGAAAGAAATGGTCAATCAAGACTCAACCCATTGAGGATATAACCCAAGGGGAGTGATTTCATCCAGATAATTAACTGGGGAGGAAACTAAAGTAATAATCATCCACGAGGAAACAACTCCGTGGGGAAGAGGAAAAAGGTTAAAGTCTTTCTGCTTAAGGGGATGACACTCTATAATTGATGGAGGACAAACACCGAAATTTTGTATGGAGATAGAGTACCGCCATAGCAAAGAGTAATAATCTCGAATGAATCATGTAAATCATGAAATTATATGAATGTGTATGTATATGTATATATGATGATTATGATGACAAAGATGATCACAAAGGATACAAAGGTGTCGCGAAGAAATTTGAATCATCGGTAGAATCCTGGTCAATCCACAAAATATGGAGACAACTGCTGGAGAACAGAGAGATCAACAATCCAAAAAGGCTTAACCCCAACTGGGGAAGAAGGAGATCTGCTGAGGAAAGAACATCAAATCTGTGGGGAATTTTAGGTCAACACCCTAAAAATGGGAGACAATCCTACAAAGAACAATCATAACAAAAGCTGCTCAGAAACCAGGAGAAAACTCTGACTGGGAGCAAGTTGAATGGTGATCGGCAGGGAAACCAATGCAATCTACTGGGGAAGTCAACCATATCTGCTGAAAATCAACCCTACTGAGGACACACAAAATTCGTTGGGGAAGGTAGAAACTTCGCCGGGGAAAATAACACACCGCAAGGTATCTGAGTCAACCAACTCAGATGGGGAAACAGAACGAAGTTCTACTGGGGTAACAAAAACTCCGCCGTGGAACTGAATCAACACAAACGTCCAGGGATACCCAAAGGATTAATTGCTTGGGGAACCTCTAATGTTTTTCACTTAAGGACCTACTATCCATTAAAATGCTGCTGATATTCCTTTTAATTGCTTTGAAAAATTCTTGCTTTTATATATTTATGAAAAACTGATTTTGATTAAAAATTAAATTTTCAAAATGGTCATAATAAAATTTAAAATTATTGGCTGAAGTAAATAAGAGTAGAAACAATTGGATAAAAGCTCAACTTTATTTGATCGGATGGTAGTCTGTAAATGACAAGACTCCATAGATTTTACAAAGTTGAAAATGGTAATTTACATGGAAAAGGGTTACATTGAATACAAATGATCCTTAATCCTTCTACCAACTCTTGATATCCACTGCGCTCTTGACCGCTACCAGGGTGATGAATTGATGTCAACCCTTGTGCTTAATCAAATCTTCAAAACCTTGAAGATCAGCAGAATGCAGTTACTTGCCATAATCCTTAATTTTTGCATAAGTTGCCCCAAGGTGGGGTACTCAACTTATCGGGATTTTTTTCCTGTTTTTATGTCTCTAGTTTTTGCCTGGACCTCCCTTTCGGGTCTTCGATCCACCGAGACGCTCATTTTTGCCTAAGTCTCCCTTTCGGGTTTTCAACTTAGCGAGCTGTTCTTTTCTTTTTAGGCAAAGTATTTCTTGATTGCATCTGCATTCATAGGACGAGTGAACTCTTCACCATCCATAGTTGTAAGAATCAATGCTCCGCCTGAAAGGCTCTCTTAACAACATATGGGCCTACATAATTAGGAGTCCATTTTCCTCTAAAATCTGGCTAAAACGTCAAAATCTTTTTGAGCACAAGGTCACCTTCTCTAAATACACGAGGTTTGACCTTTTTATCAAAAGCTTTCTTCATCCTTTGCTGATACAACTGACCATGGCACATGGCAGTCAATCTCTTCTCTTCAATCAAATTCAGCTGATCAAACCTGGTCTGACACCATTCAGCCTCAGTCAACTTGGCTTCCATGAGCACACGTAATGAAGGAATCTCAACCTCTACGGGGAGCACAACTTCCATACCATAAACAAGAGAGAAATGGGTTGCCCCTGTTGAAGTGCGGATGGATGTACGATACCCATGCAAAGCAAATTAGAGCATCTCATGCCAATCCTTGTACGTGACAACCATCTTCTGAATAATCTTCTTAATGTTCTTATTTGCAGCTTCAACAACCCCATTCATCTTAGGTTTGTAGGGAGAAGAATTATGATGTGCAATCTTGAAGTCTTTGCAAAGAGCTTCCACCATATTATTATTCAAGTTCGATCCATTGTCAGTAATGATCTTGCTTGGCACACCATAACGGCATATGATCTGATTCTTGATAAACCTTACAACAACATGCTTGGTTACATTTGTATACGATGTCGCTTCAACCCATTTTGTGAAGTAGTCAATTACCACCAAAATGAAACGATGTCCATTCGAAGCTTTGGGTTCAATCATCCCAATCATATCAATTCCCCACATGGAGAAGGGCCATGGGGAAGAGATAACATTCAATAGTGTCGGAGGAACATGAATCTTATCAGCATAAATTTGACACTTGTGACACTTCTTCACAAATTTGCAACAGTCAGATTCCATTGTCAGCCAATAGTAACCTGCTCGCAACATCTTCTTTGCCATTGCATGTCCATTGGAATAAGTACCAAAGGAACCTTCGTGCACTTCAGTCATCAACAAGTCTGCTTTGTGCTTATCCACGCATCTGAGCAAAACCAAGTCTGCTCCGTGCCTATCCACGCATCTGATCAATTGATGAGATAGCTTGTTGGAGAAGTTACTTATGATACCCAGTCAAACTAGGGTTTCCAATGCAAATCACCCTCAAACTCTTGAAGAATGCTTGATCAATATAACATGTAGAGGTCATTGGGACTCATATATGATGTTCATAACCATTCTTTGTCATGAGGGTCTCAAACCCTAGCTATGAACTTGATAGATCAATGGAAATCATGCCCTTCCTACAAAAGAGTTAGGCAAATGCAAAGACATATTTTTGGTATTTTGGTTAGTGAAATGATAAAATACAAGTATGATACAATCACAAAGTGCTTGGTAATCTCTCCCAAAACAAACCCAATGAAAGAGGGGTAAGGAGGATGCCAAGGTATGACCCCAATGCTAATTCTTATGGTGAAATTGCATGAGGGATCTTAGGGCCAAAATTGGGGTCTTACAGTAGGAAGTACAAAAGCTTGTGAAGAGCGGGATGGTGTCCTTTGAGGACAAAGCACCTAATGTGAAAGCTAATCCATTGCATGCTCATGGTAATGCTACTATCAAAATGGTGGATGGATGTCCAGGGAATTTCCGGTTATTCGATATACGACATATCTGTAGGTCGTTGCTAGAAATGCATAAAACCTTGTGTTTGATCAATGACTGTGAGCACGACCATGATGGTTGTACAATCTGCAGTGTGAACCCCATGGGTGCATGATTGTCAAGAGAGATATCCAGAAGATGATGGATAAGAATGTAATCAAGATTCAACAGTCGAGGAATATAGATGATGTGAATGTAATCGTGCCAGTGCTCAAGACCCTTGAGCAGGTAGTTATTCAGCTTGATAGCAGCAACTACAATAATGTTAATAGATCGGTATCACCGTTGGTTATTCGGTTAGAGGGCCCTGTCCCATAGGGATCCGATAAAGTAGTGCCATATCAATACAATGCCAAATTGGTAGAAAAGGGTCAAGAGGTTCCTTTACCAGTTGCAGACTATGTGGTGAATATTGCTGATATTGTGAAGGTGACCCGTAATGGTTGTGTGTTTGGTCCAATTTTTTCGAAGGAGGTAGAAGATGCTCTAACCAGTAAGGAGGCCGAGATTCCAGTAGAGAATCTGGTTAGCACTCCAGTGTGTCAGTCTGGTGAATCTAGTAAACTGAAGGCTAGTGATGATGATGAAGTTCTGAAGTTAATAAAAATAAGCTAAATTAATATGGTGGAGCAGCTACTCCAAACCCCGTCAAAGATCTATGTGCAGTAATTATTAATGAACTCTGAGGCACATAGGGAGGCATTGTAGAAAGTGCTCGAGCAGGCTTATGTTGAGCATGATGTTATTGTGGATCAGTTTGACCACATTGTTGCCAATATTACTTCTTGCACTAATTTGAGTTTTTGGCGCTACATATTTCTATGAACTGCAAGGAGGACGCTATGTACAATGTGTTGGTTAACATTTGGTCATCTTTGAATGTGCTTCCACGGTCAACATTGTCAAGGCTTTTTTATCAAGGTGCCCCAATGAGATATAGTGGCGTAATTGTTAAAGCATTCGACGGTTCTCGAAAAACTGTTGTTGGTGAAGTGGACCTTCCAATTAGGATAGGTCTGAGTGATTTACAGATAACCTTCCAGGTAATGGATATCCACCCGGTCTATAGTTGTCTATTGGGAAGTCCATGGATTTATGAAGCAGGAGTTGTGACGTCTACTCTACACCAAAAGTTGAAATTTGTGAAGAACGGAAAGCTTATCGTTGTTGGTGGAGAGAAGGCATTACTGGTGAGCCATTTGTCATATTTTTCTTATGTTAAAGCTGAGGAGGAGGTTGGGACTCCGTTCCAAGCCATATCTGTTGCTAAAGAGAAGAAAACTGGGGCAACCATCTCTTCTTTAAAAGATGCACAAAAGGCTATTGAGGTTTGCAACATTGATCAGTCGGGTCGTACGATGGAGATTGCTGAGAACAAGAATATGGCTGGATTGGGATTTTAACCAGGGGTGTTAAACTTCAAAACTGAAGGTGTGCAACTGAATTTCCGCAGTGGAGGATTCATTCATGGGAGTGATCAACACTCAGCTGCTGCGATTGAAGATGGTGACGATGAAGACGAAGCTTGCGCCAACTTTGTGACGCATGGCAAGACTTGCAACAATTGGGTTTCCATTGATGTTGCTACTGTTGCTCTAAGTAATTTGTTTTTCATTTTTAAGAAAAATCCTTCTGCTATGCCTAAGGGAGAAGTGAACATTGTTGGGCATTTCTATTATTATCATCAATAAAATACAATTTTATTCAACCACATCTATGATGTTTTATTTTTACTTTTTGCCTTTTTGAAAATGGTAATCACAAAAAACATGAATAAATAATAATCCTCCATCTGCATAATATTTGGTCACAATTTACTTCTCTAAAATCAAAATATCAAATCATTATGTAGGTTGGTTCTCAAACCCATTGAATACAATGATCCTACTCCCTCTCCAAACTTTGATTTCCATGTGTTTGAAGTTGAGGAAGAGACTGATGATGAAGTATCTGTTGAATTATCTCGTTTACTTGAGCATGAGGAAAAAGCCATTTAGTCGTTCGAAGAGCAGATTGAACTAGACAACTTGGGTTCCGAAGATGATGTGAAGGAAGTTAAGATTGGGTCTTAATTGTGTCCAGAGGCTAAGAAGGGGTTGGTAGATCTTCTTCGAGAATATGTTGTGTCCATGAACTACGAGGTTTTGATCCCTCATTTTTATGTTGGTACGTAAGAACAAGTCTGAAGGTCTTATCAAACACAAAATATAACCAATGAATTCTTTTCTCATCCCCACACTCTATTTTTCTCAAACATCTTTTATACCAAATACATATGCACACATAAAAAGGGTTCCATAGGAGTACCTAGGACACTTTGGGTGCTAACACATTCCCCATGTGTAACCAACCCCCTTACCAGTAATCTCTAGCATTTTATTAGTTTTGATTTGAAAACTTCTTATCTTTGGGTTTTCTTCGTACTTTTCCCTTTTCCTTTGGAAACAATAAAAGTGCGGTGGCGACTCTGGTTTTATTGACGTTAAGTTTATCCATATCTTGATGGTCATGAGTTTACCGCTACACCAGTATCAACCAATACGTTGGACAGAACATCCTCTTTGCAACTCATTGAAATATGAAGCGCCAAATTGTGATTCCTACCTTCCTCGGGAAGTTCTTCATCACAAAAGCTCAAATTATTACAGGAGGTAATGTTGGCAACAATTTGGTCAAAGTGATCCACAGTAACATCGTGTTCCACATTAGCTTGTTCCAACACCTTCTACAAGGCTTCTCTGTGTGCCTCTAAATTCATCAACAATTATAGCACATAAATTTTTGATGGTGTTTGAAGCAACTGCTCCATAATGTTGAATTCACTCCTCTTAATTAAGTGTAACACCTCATCATCATCATTAGTCTTCAACATGCTGGACTCACCAGACTAACACGTTGGAGCACTAACTGGATTAACTGCAGGAACCTCTTCCTTATTCCCTACGGAAACATCTTCGATAATCTTAGGAAAAACCGGACTGAACACACGACCACTGCAGGTCACCTTCACTACATTTGTGATATTCACCATTGAATCTGCAACTGGGAGAGGAACCTCTTGACCCTTTTCAATCATGGTAGCATTATACTGGTATGGCACAACTTTCTCGGATGCATAGGGGATAGGGCCTACTAACCGCATAACTAACGATGATATCGATTTGTTGACATAATTGTTGTTGTTGCTATCGAATTGAATGACTACCCGTTTAGGGGTATTGAACACTGACATGATGACATTCACATCATCTCCTACATACTTTGACTGCTGAACCTGGATAACATTCTCATCCATCATCCTTTGAATATCCCTTTTAACAATTACGCAGCCACGAGGATTTACACTATAAATGACACAACCGTCATGGTCATGTTCACAATGGCTCATCCGGAACAAGTATTTGTATATCTCCACCAAGGAACTATGGATATGGCTCACATCAAATACTCTGAAATTCCCTGGACAACCATCTACCATGTTCATAGAAATGTTGCCATGAGCAGGCAACAAGTTGGCTTTAACATTTGGCGCTCTGTCCTCAAAGGACACCGTACCACTTTTAACAAGCTTTTGAACTTCATACTTCAGAGGATAACAATTCTCAATATCATGACCAGGGGATCCCTGGTGAAAAGCACAATGTAAGTCTGGTTTGGACCACTATGGCAGTGGCTCAGGAATTTGAGGAGGGTTCCTTGGTTGGATAAGATCTTAATGACCAAAGACAGGTACAAATCTACGTATGTCATAGGAGTAGGGTCAAAAGAGACCTTCTTCCTTTCAAAATTTTGATGATGATTGTTGTTGTTGTAGTTACTATGTTGTTGTGATTGTTGTTGATGTTGTTGTTGTTGAATAGGAACTGATTCATTGGTTGAATTGTTGGAAAAGACTGAAATTACTGATGAGACTTGGTGTTGATGTTGACGTGACTGAGAATTATTCCTTACATGAGGCCTCCTCTGCCACCCAACTGATACTGCATTAGTTTCTCCTTCCTTCTTTTTGGAGAAACTCCCACCATACTTCTTACTTGTCAATGCTTCATCGTTGGATAGACGTCCCTCACGGACTCCTTCTTCCAATCTCATCCTCATGTTTACCATCTCGGTAAAATCATTGGGGGCACTTACGATCATTCGTTCATAGTAAAATGAACTAAGTGTTTTCAAGAAAATCTTAGTCATCTCCTTTTCCTCCAAATGTGGGATAATCTGACTCGCCAGCTCCCTTCATCTCTGGGTATATTCTTTGAATGTCCCTTTGTCCTTCTGAGACATAGACCGCAACTGATCTCTATTTGGCGCGATATCAACATTATACTTGTACTGCTTGACAAAGGCCTTGCCCAAGTCGTTGAAAGTACAGATGTCAGCACTGTCTAGGCCAATATACCATCTGAGGGCATCTCCAGTCAAACTATCCTAGAAGTAGTGAATACGCAGCTGGTCGTTATCAATTTGAGTAGACATTTTTCGAGCGTACATGACAAGATGACTGAACGAACAAGTATTGCCCTTGTATTTTTCAAAGTCTGGGACCTTGAATTTCACCGGAATCTTGACATTGGGAACTAAACACATCTCATCAGCACTCTTACCAAATAAATCCTTCCCTCTTAGAGTTTCCAATTCCTTGCGCAGCTCAAGGAACTGGTCCTTCATTTCATCCATCTTCTAAAAAACATTTGGACCTTCAGACAGCTCAGAATGGAAAGTGGTGTCCCCGATACAAGGCAGAGTATGAACAATATAAGGAGGCACATTCAGAACCTGGCTACATGTTAGCATAGAAGAAAAAGTAGGCGTATACCCTTCAGGTACAAAATTTGTGGCATTCCCCACGGGAATAAAGCTGGCATGTGTCGCAACCTGAAAAATGGAATGCGAAAAAAACAACTGGCGAAGAAAGACAGGAGAGTCGCCACCGTGCATTATTTATCCCAAAGGAGGGAAAGGAAACGCTCGAAGTTAACCTGGAAAAAGGAAAGGACAAGATAGGGTCTCGCAACCAAATCTTGGGTTCGGGAGTCGATTATGCGAAGGGAAGGTATTAGCACCCCTACGCATCCGTAGTACTCCACGGGATCCACTTTTGTAGTTCTTGTCTAAAGGGTGTGGGTTTATCTAATGTGTTATTTACTAAAAAAAAGGGGTCAAAAGAAAATGACTCGCACGAATGTCGCATCCACTGCATACGTATCTCATCTAAATATGAGAATCAGAGTCTTTGTAGCTCGGCTACCTATGGGTTAGGGGGGAATGTGCTCGCTAAGACGTCGCGTCTTATGCCTACGTATCTCATCTGGAATGAGAATCAGAGCAACCCGTAGTTCGGCTAACTACGGGGTTATGGATTGGGTTTTGGACGAACGGCGTTACTACGCAATCTACCGGATGCTCGACCTTTGGAGACTTACTCGCCTGTAGTAGAAGGAGTTAACGTGTTCTTAGGAGAAGAAAAATCAATGAGTTGGTAGGGTTAGGGATGCTCATGCAAAAAGAGTCCTGGACGAAGGAACCTGTAAAAAAATATAAACACACAAAAACATTGCCTCCTATCGAGGTCTTCCAGCTAGGAAAACAGTAAAATGCAGGAAAAATATAAAAGGTACCACGCGGAGAAAGATCCGAAGTAACAGCAATTAGAGGAATGAGGAAACCCTGAGATCCTCCCAAGCTAACACCATCAAAGAAAGTGAGTCAGTACAGGTAATCGGAATGAAACCTCCAAGTGGTATCCCACAAATAAAGTGGAACACCAGGCAAGCTATCCCTGCAAGAGTATGTGAACCCTCACAAAAACTCAACAAAAGGGTTAGTGAAACACGATAAGCATTTTTTCATGGATAACAATATGGTTTCAGAAACCTCAAACCCTGTGGCATACACTTCAGAAATTAAACGATTAAGCATTCAAGGCATTATTTATACATTCATACATAATTATAAACCCATCGGCAAAAACCTAATGAAATTCATCCATCATACCTCAAACATTCAGAGTATTCAACTTCAAAGCACAAAGGTAATGGGAATAAGGGAAAACCTGATTGGAGAGCTTGATTGAAATTGAGTTGCACCCGTGAGGTTTACAAAACAATCTTTAGGGTTTATGTGAGGCAGAGGTGATTCTGTGCAGTTGAGTTCCCTTCAGGGTTTGGAGGCTGCTCTGAGTTCTCTGTCAGGTTTCTCTCCAGGTTTTGTCCAGGGTTTTGTTCCAAGGAAACCTCAGAGTGTTTTGCTTCTCTTCCTTTTTCTCTCCCTTTTGTTTCAATGAAACTCTAGTATTTATAGGCTAATATTGGTAGCTTAGTGGGCTTTTCAGAGAGGTCCAAGTCTGAGATTTTTTCTTTTATTTTATTTATTTATTTATTTAATTAATTTTTTCTTTTTCGTTTTTTTTTAAATAAAGTTTCTTGGATCTGATTCTGATTGACATGATGAAATGCAATATGAAATGTTAAACGACCTAAAAATGAATGCATGAATGAGGAGGGCAAATTTTGGGGTGTTACAGCATGACAGGAATAGACTGGCTAGCCGTTGTAGCACCTCAAATTTGCACCTCTCATTTTGTACATTCATTTTTCATTTTAAGTCATTAGCATTGCATTGTCCACT
The DNA here is from genome assembly GCF_024323335.1 of Lathyrus oleraceus. NCBI lineage: Eukaryota > Viridiplantae > Streptophyta > Magnoliopsida > Fabales > Fabaceae > Lathyrus > Lathyrus oleraceus. Next base: position 270,401,997 of record NC_066583.1, on the reverse strand, counting down.
GCATAACATTGCATTGTCCATTGCCCAAGTGCAAGTCATCAGTCAAGACTGGTCAGGAGATCCAGTTGTGCAAGCAAGCAAGTGCAATTCTTATTGAAGCAAAGCCCTATGGTTGGTTCATTGAGTTCATATGATCTAGGGATCATTTTGAAGTGGTTTGGCCAAAGGTTGGATGTTCAGAAATCATCAGTCAAGATGCAATTCATCTGAAACCCTAGAAAGTCAACCAAAGTCAACTGGCAATTCAATCATGGATTTGAAGGTGGGAGAGGGTTAGAAAGGCCTCATTTATGTCCATACAAGTCTCATTTAACATTTCAAACATCAACAATGAAGAATTTGAGGTCAGATGAAAAGTTTCCAAAAATAGTAAGTGACCTGTAATTTGAAATTGCCAAAAATGGAAAGGTTTTCTCCTCAAGTTTACATCATCAAGAAATCTCCAAATGAAATTTTGTCCATCATGAAAGTTGAAGATCTTGCTCTCACCTTTCCAAAAAGTCCAAGAACATGAATTTCTCATGTATGGTTGAGAAGTTATGGATCAATCATTGTCAAGCAAATTTGAACTTCACAAGTGATAACTTTTGAACCAAAAAGCCAAATGGAGTGGTTCTTTTTTGTATATTCATATCTTGACATCTACTATCCAAAACATGCATCACATACCATGCATTTTGATCACAAAATTTTGGCATTTTTCATTTGAAATTTGGAGGGAAAGTTACAATTTGAAAAATAGGCATTGCTTTCACTTCCAATCATGTGCATTTGGCTCAAGACAGGTTTTGCAAGTGATTTAGCACAAAAACCGTGCACTGTAGCATCCATTTCATGCACATGAGGTGAATTGCACAATTTGCATCAACACCTTAATTTCACTTAATCTAATTGCATTGCTTAATCATGATTAAAAAACTTCATTAGTCCATCATATATAAAGATAATCATAACAGAAAACAGGGTTAACATTTCATTTTGCTCAGATCTAGATCAAATTCACCAAGCTTCACATTTTTTCTCTCAACTTTTCTTCGATTTTCTTCACAAGCCTTGCTGTATTCTTGGTTAATCTATGATCCACAAGCATTTTTGAGCTGGATTGAAGCAGGATCAAGAGAATTTCGAGCTGGTTTGGAACTGTTGAAGTGTTGCATCATCAAGAGCAGTTGAGGATTTGAGCCATAGCAAGCACGATTGAGCATTGAACCTTCATCCATTCATTCATCCAAGAGTTGAAGAAGTTCTGTTTCTGATTTTCCAGGCCTGAAAGTACTGATTTCATTTCTGCATTTGCTTGAAGGTTAGATTTCGAATTCCATGATTCATGCAATTATCATGTGTTTATGGTAGATCTTTCCATGCTGAATATGCTGAGCTTGATTTCGTTGATTTTCATTAAGAATTGAGTGAGTTAGGTTGAATCTAAGGTTGATGTATGAAATTTCTTTTGCTCGATCCAGGCATGTTATTGAGAATTAGGTTAAATTGATCTTAGATTAGTGATGTACGTTAGGAGAGGATTCCAATGATATGCTGGATTTGAATTTTGGTGGATGTTTGTTCTTGACCTGGAAAAATCGTATGAACTAGATGAACATGTATGAAGGTCTTAGGGTTTCGTTTCCAGAAACGTATTAGATCTCTGCCTCGCCTGTTTGCATGCATTTTTGTGTTTCTTGCCATGTATTGGACCACGTGTGTCCTGCGTGCCAAAACGATTGGCTACGAGCGCCTCACCTTGCCACATCAACTTTAATGAAACGCGGCGTTTCATTGTAGAGGCGCCAAGTTCAAATTTCAACGTGGTTCGAATCCCAGCGGAGACATTTTCAAACCAGGCCTTGGCATTTTAGTTTATTATTCTATCCATTTCATCCATGCTTTCATGTGATTTTTTATATTTTTTCCATTCATTCAAAAATGCATAACTTCATGAATAATTGTCCAAATGAGATGTACTATTTTATGAGATTTTTTCCAGAAATTGTGCACGGATGGAATTTGTTTTGGCTTAGGGATTGCGTATACATGTGCTATCTTGTACCTTGCTTGCCATTTTGATTGTGAAATGATGGATTTTAATCCAATGCTCTTGAAATTTTGCATGCTTAAACTAGACATCCTAATTGACATTTTGGTATAGAGGTTTCATTTTTCTCATGTCTGGTTGTTGAGTTATGATCTGATTAAGGTAGGTGTGACAATGTGTGTCACACCATTGGATGATTTTATTTGCCATGCCAATTAAATGCCAATTGATGAGTTTTTTTTGTGATGCTACCTCTGGATGTTATGATTGCTCATGAATTTTGGTAGAATGTTTGAATGCATTTCCAATTTGTTTGAGATTTTCTTTGCTGATTGGTCATGTTTGGACTTTTTGAGAGTCATGAACTTAGATAATTTGTGAAATGGTGGATGTTTATCATATGAACCTGAAATTTTGCACATGTTTTCTAGACACCTTGAAGTTTGTCTTGGCTTTGGTTTGATGTCCATATCATGTTTGGATTCTGTTTTAGGCTTGTGTTAAGATGATGCATCCAATTGTGCCTTGTTTGAGCTTGTTTGTGTATACCTTGCCTTGATGAATTTAATTTCCTTTCTTAAACTTGTCCAAATGCCTTGATATTTGGTATGATGATCATGTTATGAGTGCTGTTTAGCCATGATTTTTCTTGGGATTTATTGAGTCATTCTTGAGTTGATGTGGATTGGTTCATTCTGTTTGCTTCTATGAGCTTTCAAATTGCATGCCTTGCCATGTTTGCTTTATGAAATGAAATTGGTGTATGATATGAATGTGAGACTTTTTGGATGATGTTCCTAATTGATTGAGCTTGCTTCTTGTCAATTTTCATGTTTTGTTTTGGATTATTTCTCCCACTTTGACCCTAGGCCTTGTCCTAGTGGTTTGTGCTTATGGTTGAGTTGTGTTTTCAGGACAAGAAGCATATGGCCTTAAGGAATTGGTTCATTGGCTTGAGCTACCTATTTGATTGATGTTGATTAAAATTGAGTTGTCTTGCAGGTGGATTAGCTCCTTTGAGTTGAGCTTGTGCTTTGCTTCCTGTGCATTGATGCTTGTCTGTTTAATTGTGTACTGTTGACTGTTGACCACTAGTCTGTCTGTTTGACTTTTGTTGACTTGTATACTGATTGTGTTAGATTGCTTTCAGGTACCTTAGTTGCTATAGTTCCTTTGTGAACTTGCTTTTGCTTTGCTTGATAGCTTGAGCATTGAGGTATAATTTCTTTTCTTCATGTAGTCTGGAAGACCTGGCCTGTTATGTGGTCAGGCACCTGTCTGAAGTCCTCCTTAAGAGGCAATGTTTGTGATTGTTTATCTTTGTCCCCTGTACATATCAAAGACCTCCTAAGTAAAGAGGCATTGGCAGATACAAGAGATGTGTAGTCCATCTCCTGCTAGTCAGTGTGTCATCCCTTTGCTCACATTACATGTTGATGCATTATGGATATTAACCCAAGATCATTGTTGAGTCAGTCATGTGGATAGAAGAGTTCCAACTTTCTGAACTCCCACACTTTCATTTGTCTGAAGCTCTCCCAGGCCAGGGATAAGAGCTTTGAGGCACACCCCTCACCTCCCATTTCATCTGCTTCACCCTAACTCTCAATGTTAGGGTTAAGAGCTAACATCACCCTGTTACAGTGGTTTGTTTGTCGAGGTTGATATGACCCCTTGACTAAAACCTAACCTTGATTGAGCCATTTGATTGCATATAGTGTGTGCTATTTGTGCTTGTCTGTTTATGCTGTTTAGGATAGCTTGCTCCCTGTGCAAGTTAGATAGAAACTTCAACCTAGGACCATGGTGAATTTCCATGATAACTATTAGGCTCGAGTTAGTCTCCCTTCTAGTATGTCATTTCCCAGTCTCTGGTTAGGTTAGAAGTTCTTTCCCTGCGTAGGGGAACTACGTCGCCCTGATCCTCATACCAGATGAGGTACGTAGGCAGGAGATGAGCAGATCTCTCCGGGCGCCCTTTTTGTTTTGTCTTGTGTGTGTTAGGAGATGGATGTAAGACCAGCGATTGGACAGTTGGTTTCCTGTGTGCGTTTGTTGGTTCGGAGTCTGATGTAAGTCCAGCGATTGGCATTCGGTTTCCATGTTTGCCTGTTTGTGTGGAGTCTGACATAAGTCCAGCGATTGGCAGTCTGTTTCCTGTTTGTGTTTTGTTTGGCGTGCGTTAGCCGAGCTACGAGTGCTCTGATTCTTCTTTAGTCCGAGAAGATACGTATGCATAGGATGCGACATCCTAGCGAGCACGTTTTCCCCTGTCCGAACTACGTCGACTCTGATGTCTGTGCCTGACAGACTACGTAGGCCCAAGATGCGATATCCTGTCGAGTCATGTTTCTTTTGTTTCCTGTGTCTCTTTTAGCCAGTGTGTTTGATGTTTATTTGAGCAGCGTTTAGCAACCTTTATCCTTCCTTTTGTGCGTGGATCCCGTCGAGTACGACGGATGCGTAGGGGTGCTAATACCTTCCCTTCGCATAACCGACTCCCGATCCCATCTCTCTCTGGTCGCGAGACCATGTTCTTTCCAGGTTTACTTCGATCGTTTCCTTTCCCTCTTTTGGGATAAATAACGCACGGTGGCGGCTCTGTTGTTTTGTTTTCCCGCCGGTTTTTCGCGTAATGCGACAGTTGGCGACTCTGCTGGGGATAAAGAGAAGTTGACCTCTTGCTGGTCCATCTTCCCTAAGCGAGTCTCTCCTAGCGCTCTCTAGGATAGGGTTTGGTTGCTTTTGCTGTTTCATTTATTGCATTCATTTATTTATTGTTTGCATTTATTGTTTGCATTTATGTTTGCATTCATTCGTATTCATCTGTTCATCTGGCTGTGCTGTGTGTCTCTCTGTTGGGGTGGGAGTTACTCGAGGTAAAAGGCCCAATACCCAGGCTATGAGTGAAATCTAGGAAACCTAGGAATAGAGTGATTCATGGGAAGCGGGTGGTATTGCGCCACTTAGCGGAACATTGATATCACGAGCAGTTCAGACCCTGATGGGGTATCGCGGTTACATACTTCGGGTGTGTATATGATGATATTCTGTGAAAGGTTATTTATGCTGCGTTTCTCTCGACCTTACCCTGGCCTAGATGACACCCGTGAGTGGGGAGGGATTGAATCATTTGCAGGTACTGATGGTGACTTTGGTTCAGATGAACTTATGGGTACTTACTTCTGTCACGCCGGAATTATGTCTGTGATATCTATCAGCGGGTTCCGTTTATTTCGGATCCCCGGGTTGAATTTGAGAGTACTTATTCAGAGGATCTGGTTGTCGTTCGTTCAGTGGATGTTCCTGTGATGATAAGTGATGTAACCTCCGTTTCCGTTTATTTCGGAACTCCCCAAGTTGGATTTATGATGACTTAGTCTCTCAAATGATGGTGACTGGTTCAGAGACTTAATGGGTCTTCAGATGACTTGGAAGGTGGCACAGTGGCCTGCATGCATGCATTTGCATCATTCCCATTTCGCATTCATTTGCATTTAACCCATGTCTATCTGTACTCAGGGTCCATTTTTGATTAAGATTCTGGTGGAGAGACATCCAGATGTCAAAATGTTGTTGATGAAATATTATCTGTCTCGATGAAACCAGAATCAAAGGACAGAATATTCCTAGTACGGATAGACATTGCATGCGTGAGTCATATTAACCTGTTTGCTGTTTTGTAGGTGTCAGTATTCAACCAGTGCACATAGCTCTCCTGCTCAAACGTCCCGCCAGACTCAACCAGCTTAGACTGATGGATCCGCCCAACGCCGACATTCTCGAGCTAAAAGAGATGATGAGGGAGTTGTTCAGTGTTGTGCAAGGGCTTGCCTTGGGGCAGAAGGCGATTGCTGAGAGATGGGAAAGGATTGAAAGCTGGATGATCAAGGAGAAATTTCAGGAAAAGATTTCGTCATCCGAAGTAAACAAATCCTCTGGCACTGTAGTAAAGAAACCCTCTGGTAGTGGTCAGCTCAAGAAGGAGGTTGAATTAGGTGGGTTGCAAGCTAAAAAAGAACGCGGTAAGGATCGGTACCACCCTTATGCTGCCATTGTAACCACTCCTGTTGGTAGGCCACCTGTACAACAACAACAACCACAACGACCGCCACCTCAACAGAAAGCACCAAAAGCTAAGAGCCAGGTGAAGAAGGGGAAGACGGATCGTCAGTTTGATAAGCCACCTGTGACTTATACCCTTCTGTTCAAAAGGTTGAGGGATCTGGGGTTAGTTCGGGCGAGAATATTGATTCCTGTAGAACCGCATCGTAGGCCTGCAAACTACGATGAGAATGCTAAGTGCGAGTACCATTCAGGGGCACCAGGACACAACATGGAGGGTTGTAGAGCTTTCAAACATGTCATTCAGGACATGGTGGACTCTAAGGCTATCAGCTTGGCACAGATAATGAATGAGGATGTTAACCCCACACCCAGGCATGGTCCTGTAAAAGTGAAAAGGGTGTCAAAGGACAAGAGAGGAACAGATGTGCTTGAGGGGAATTAGTTAAAAACCTCAGTGTCTGTGGTCTCAAAACATCTGATGAAGAGTGGAGCTTTCCCTAGTGTTGATAACTGTTGTGCGGATGTCGCCACAAATGGGTGTGCAATGATGAGGGAGACGACTCAGAAGATGTTGGAAGTAGAAATGGACGGTGAAAAATCTGAAACACCAAGTCAGGCAGTTGAAACCGTCAGGGTGGAGAACGCCATCTGTGCTGAGAAAGAGAAGAAGCTGTCCATTTCTTCTTACAAACAGGCCATGGAAGTGGTGAAGAACAGAGAAGCCCTAGGCTGGGGGAAGATCATAGACATCATGGTGAAAGCGGATATGTTTGGGGTTGGCTATCAGCCAGATCAAGAGTCGTCTAGACAGAACGGAGGACGTCATCCACCGTTCACGTTCGTCAGTGCCGGAATGTTGGATCCAGGTCACGCCTGTGCAGTGGGTGAGGAGATCGACAGTGACCGCGAGCTTGAGTCGTGGATAAAATCGTGCGTACTAGGAAACTGGAAGGCCTCAAAGATCACCATTGTCACTCATCCTGAAGTGTAGTATTTCTGTTTTTCAATTTTTGTTTGCATGAAAGCCATACGTTTTGCCCGAAACGTAATGGTCCATTGTAAGGGCCATCTCATGTGTTTCATTGTGCAACATTTTGCATCAGTAATAAATGGATGTTTTTGTGATTAAAAGCGGTGTTCCCTGTTTTTCATTTATTTTTGCAGTTCAAAATAAAAATGGCAATGTTTATTTTCATTTTTCTTTCCTTTTTGATTCGGCTTGTTCCGATCTCAAAAGTGACTATTCTCCTGATCTCATTGATAACAATTCGGTTACACCTCTGTATGACTTCGACAATCCGATCTATCATGCCGAAGAAGAAGGCGAAGAAGATTGTGATCTGCTGGAATTAGCCAGGTTGTTAAGACAAGAGGAGAAGGTGATTCAACCGCACGAGGAGCGATTCAAGATTGATATTCCGGGCACCGCCGAGGTCAGGAAGTGAAACTTGGGGCCGCTTCAGAGGCAAGTCGAGAGCAGAATGGTAGCCCTGTTGAAAGAGCATGTGAATACCTTCGCCTGGTCGTATCAGGATATGCCAGGGTCGGGTACCAATGTCGTTATGCACAAGCTACCATGGAGAGAAGATTGTTCTCTAGTGAAACAGAACACCGACGCCACGTATCAGAGTGACTTTGTTTCATGATATGATTCATCGTGGAATCAAATGCTATGTTGATGACATGATAGCAAAGTCCCAAGCAGAAGAAGGGCATCTGGTGGATCCGGGGCAAGTTGTTTGACCGAATCAAAACAACTCAGACTGAGGTTGAGCCCGAATCAGTGCACTTGGGGAGTGTTGTCCGGTAAACTACTGAGATTTATTGTGAACGAAAGAGGAATTGAGGTCGATCCTGCTAAAAAGAAAAAAAATGAATGAAAAAGAGAAAAAAGAAAAAGAAAGAAAGAAAAGAAAAGAAAAGAAAAAAGCAATGCAAGGAATGCCTGAACCGAAAAAAAAAAAGAGCAAACGGTCAGATGGATATTGCCAAGGGGCATTGAAGAAGAATAAGTTGCAGGAACCTCTGATTCTGTTAATCTGGTATTTGACAGCCCTCGAGGGGTCTATGAGGTGTGTACTGGGTCAGCATGACGAGTCTTGTCGAAAAGAGCATGCAATTTACCTTAGCAAAGAGTTTATCGACTCTGAAACAATACATTCACTGCTCGAGAAAACTTGTTGTACTTTGGCATAGGCTGCTCGCCGACTGAGACAGTATATGCTGGTTCATACCACTTTATGGATGTCCAAGATGGATCCAATCAAGTATGCGCTTAAGAAGCTAGCATTGACCGGACGGGTTGGGAGATGGGAAATAATTCTGATTGATTCGGGGTATACAGTAAATCATTAAGGATTATCAACCAAGGAAGTTTGAGTTCCCTGATGAGGACATCTCGAGGTGCTTAAATCGAAAGATTGTGAGGAACCGATCCCGGAGGAGGGGCCTGACCCTGAATCCGAACGGATTCTGATGTCTGATGGGGGATGGTTAATGTGGATGAGTTAGTGCCGCTTTGGTTACGCCAAAAAGATCCCACATTCTTTTTGTTGCCCGGATAACATTTGAAGGCACTAACAATGGTGACTGAGTACGAAGCTTGTAAGCTGGGTATTGATCTGTAGTGCGTACGTCTACTAGGGCATTGCCGCGCTCGCTCGTGTATGGGATAGAAGTGGTTTTACCTACAGAAGCCTAGATCCCATTGTGGAGAGTCTTGATGGATGGGAAATTAGAGAAGGCTGAGTGGATAAGGACTCGGTATGACGCGTTGAGCCTGACTAAGGAAAAGAGCCTGGGGCAGTTATTTGTCATGGGGCAGTCGTACCCAGTGAATGAAGCGTGTTGTTGACCGCAAAGTGCGACCTCGTGCATACCACGTGGGAGAGCCGGTATTGAAAAGGATCCTTCCTCCTCAACGATCGTAGGGGCAAGCGGATATACAGTTATAGATCCCATTCGTGGTCAAGAAGGTTTTCTCTGACATAGCTTTGTTGTCAACGACCACGGATGACGAGATTTTCCATCCCTTGTGAATGCGGACGCAGTTAGAAGATACTTCATAAAAATTGACCCGCTGGACGAAAAGAACAAAAGAATCCAGGCAAAAATGGGCATCCCGGCGAACCAAAAAAAAAGAGGAAAAGGTTCGGGCAAAAGTTAGGGATAAAGAAAGAAAAAACTGTACACCCGGCAAGTCGAAAACCCCACAAGGGCGACTTGGGCAAAAAAGGGTATCCCGGTGGACCGAAAACCCGAAAGGGCGGTCCAGGCAAAAGAGGGATTGAAACGAACAATTGCGTCTAGCATGATCGTTTGCGCTTTGGTTAAGGCACATGGATAATACCCGGTAGGGATTAATCGGAAGCGTCTTGTTCAGAAGACAGAAAGTGCGGAAAGTCTTGAGGACATATGGGGTGTAACCAAGTTGGAACCCGATGAGATCACGGTTTCACATTTCCATTAGGATAGATTTTTCCTTTTTGTGCGCAATCACCTCTTTTCAGGGTTTGCTTCCTGTGTGTTACTCGGTTTTGAGCCACCTTTGCTTTTCTTCAGTCAATAAAATGCATGTTCAGTCAAATAATTTTGTTTTTTGTCTTCATTACCGCTTTGATTGCGAAAACATCTGTTTATTTTTTATAAGAATACTTGCATTTTGAAACATAGAGGTCCCTTCTGATGCATGCTTATAAGATTGGAATCTGGAAATCTTATTCGGAAGTTTGAGTGACCTAGGTGTTGAAACGATGGCACGCCTGGGGCACGCTTTTATCTAACGATCTCTTTTGCAGGTGCTGTTAGCTATGTTCACCCACTCGCAGGTTGCGAAGCCCTTTGGAAAAAAAAAAGATCCCCGCATAGCCCAATCAGGGGCAAGGGATAGAAGACGACGAAAGAAGGACGACGATCCTAGAGGGCAATCAAGAAGACTCTTCAAAGTCTGAGGACTGGAAAGTTTGTATGAATCCTAGGAGTTCGATCTCCGTGGAGTACGGAGGAGTCGTGAATACAAGGTGATGAATCAGAAAAGTCCAGATGAGTCTGGGAGTTCTCAAAAGTGGAAAGTCAATACTATGGTGGGATGGTGAACACCAGTGTTCAACGAGTCGAAGGACGGTCCGTGTCCAATAGGCCGTATCTCCCCAGTGAGTGTGAGAGTGTCATCTCCCTAACAGATTTGAGATCAATGTCTCCTCAACAAGTCTGAAGGTTACTGTTTTCCCAGCGGAGGTTGTGTTGATGGTTTTCCCCCAGCGAAGTCCCCAAGCGGATCGGGTTCGGCAAGGATTATCCCCAGTAGAGATGAGCATTGTTTGCTCCCCTTAGCAGAGTAATCCCTAAGCAGTTCGGGTTCGATGGAGGTCATCCCCAGCAAGGGTTGTCTTTCCCCAGCAGGGTGGAAATTGACGTGGTATTGAAATCTTCAGCATAGTTCCTGGAGCTCCCCGGTGTTGTCTCTGGAGGAGATGTGTTTTTATGCATTCATCATTTAGATAAGCATAGCATATTGCATCATTATTGCGTAGCATTTCCATGATCATGGGGCATTGCGCTAAAAAAAAAACTCATTCAACAGCATTGCAAACATATCCATTAGCCCCAGGCCGTGGTGACCATCCGAGATTGGGTTGTCGGAAAGAGTTTAGGGTCGTTGGATCGATTTCAGAATTGGGTTCCCCAGCAGGGTAGAGAGGTGTTTTCCCAACAAGTGACTTCTTAGTTGAGTGGGTATCCCCAGCAGTGTTACTCCCCAAAATTGGTAGCATCTTGCCAACTTGGATCTATTCCCCTAGCAGAGGTGGGTGTGTCTGATCTCTCCATATAGAGTCGACCCCTTAAGCAGAAAGTGTCTGTCATTTCCTTTTGCGCTCCCCACTGAGTTATATCCTCGTGGATGACGGTTGTTTCCGTTCCCTCCCTGCACACATAACGGGATGGGTTTTCCCTATTGAGTTATTTCCTCATTAGGATGAGTCTTAATTCAGTATGCCTTTTTGGATCGATCCTAAACTGGCTTCCTTTTGGCTGTCTCTTGTGCCTCCCTGTGGTATAAATGAATAGTTGCTCACTAACCGGCACTCATTCATCTTATCCTCAGCGGAATTTGTGGCTCCTACCTACGAACCGGTAGTTGTAAGTCCTATCTTTGTGGTCTTCTACCTACTAACCCGTAGATGTGAATCCTCTTTTCTCCCCGTAGTGGAATCAACCTTTGTGCTCATCCTAGTCGATGATGGTTACTTGTCTGTGGTTTTCTGCCTACGGTAGATGTAATCCCCTCTTTGTGGTTATCATTATCCAGTTTCGGTATTGATATTCCCTCTTCCTTTCGGATATTTGCTTTGATTAAGCAACTTTATCCCCAGCGGGTCTTCCCTTTCCTTGTGGGTAATTGCTCTGAGTAAGCCAGTTTATCCTTAGTGGGTCCTCTTTCATTCGCCGTTTGCCGGTAATGTTTGTGGTTTCCCCTTTTGATTGGTCATCTTTGCATACCTAGTCCTGGTATCCCAATGCCTTTCTTCTTCGGTCGATTTATCCATTTAACAACCTACAAACCGATTAGGATAATCTTCCATGCGAGCGTATTATCCACGTTTTGACGGCTATAGATAATATATCTCATGCGCTCTTTGGCTGAACCCTTTGTTTGTTTCCCCAACTGAGTAAGATTCGTATTCCTTGTGGAATCGAATGTCCATCCTTTAACAAGATTTCTTTTTTAGCCCTCTTCAGGATGATGAGTGTTTTGGAACACAAACCAATTCACGCTTTGGTCGGTCACCTGTTTCATGCCCACAACCCGGTATCCTTGGTGTTCCTTCCTGTCTGCTTCCTGTCGTGACCTTGATCCCCAGTGAGCCAACTCTCCGTTGGTTTCGATAAACGTTGAATTTTTCCCAATCGTCCGTTGATGTTTGGTTGTGATTAGCTTTTTACCCAGTAACTTCTCCTTCTCCGTTGGTGTCGATAAACGTCGAGCTTCTCCTTCTCCGTTGGTGTCGATAAACGTTGAGCTTCTCCTTCTCCGTTGGTGTCTATAAACGTCGAGCTTCTCCTTCTCCGTTGGTGTCGATAAACGTCGAGCTTCTCCTTCTCCGTTGGTGTCGATAAACGTCGAGCTTCTCCCGTTCGTCCGTTGACGTCTGGTCGAGTTTTCCAATTCATCCGTTGATGTCTGGTCTACCTCTCCGTTGGTTTCGATAAACGTCGAGTTTTTCCTAGTTGTCCGTTGACATCTAGATGTATTTCTTTTCCATTCATCCATTGATGTCTGGTTTACCTCTCCGTTGGTTTCGATAAACGTCGAGTTTTTCCTAGTTGTCCGTTGACATCTAGATGTATTTCTTTTCCATTCATCCGTTGATGTCTGGTTACCTTTCCGTTGGTTTCGATAAACGTCGAGTTTTTCCTAGTTGTCCGTTGACATCTAGATGTATTTCTTTTCCATTCATCCGTTGATGTCTGGCTACCTCTCCGTTGGTTTCGATAAACGTCGAGTTTTTCCTAGTCGTCCGTTGACGTCTGGTTGTATCCCTTTCTTTCCAGTCATTCATTAATGTCTGGTTACCTCTCCGTTGGTTTCGATAAACGTCGAGTTTTTCCTAGTCGTCTGTTGGCGTCTAGTTGTGATTTCTATTCCCATTCATCGTCCTTCGATGTCTGGATGTGGCTGTACCTTTCAGAAAAAAAAATCAAAGTCCCCAGTAATAAGTATTAGATCCCAGTGGAAGCTTCCGTTGGTGAACTTTCCTTTCTTGGATCCCCGCAGAGTGCAAATTTCTACGGTTCTTTGGTATTCAATCCCTGTTTACCCTGAAAGTCTGACAGCCGTTGCTCTCATCCATTCGGGTTCCCAGTGGATTGAATAGGGGCAGTTGTAGCACCTCAAATTTGCACCTCTCATTTTGTACATTCATTTTTCATTTTAATTCATTAGCATTGCATTGTCCACTGCATAACATTGCATTGTCCATTGCCCAAGTGCAAGTCATCAGTCAAGACTGGTCAGGAGATCCAGTTGTGCAAGCAAGCAAGTGCAATTCTTATTGAAGCAAAGCCCTAGGGTTGGTTCATTGAGTTCATATGACCTAGGGATCATTTTGAAGTGGTTTGGCCAAAGGTTGGATGTTCAGAAATCATCAGTCAAGATGCAATTCATCTGAAACCCTAGAAAGTCAACCAAAGTCAACTGGCAATTCAATCATGGATTTGAAGGTGGGAGAGGGTTAGAGAGACCTCATTTATGTCCATACAAGTCTCATTTGACATTTCAAACATCAACAATGAAGAATTTGAGGTTAGATGAAAAGTTTCGAAAAATAGTAAGTGACCTGTAATTTGAAATGGCCAAAAATGGAAAGGTTTTCTCCTCAAGTTTACATCATCAAGCAAGCTCCAAATGAAATTTTGTCCAACATTAAAGTTGAAGATATTGCTCTCACCTTTCCAAAAAGTCCAAGAACATGAATTTCTCATGTATGGTTGAGATGTTATGGATCAATCATTGTCAAGCAAATTTGAACTTCACAAGTGCATAACTTTTGAACCAAAAAGCCAAATGGAGTGGTTCTTTTTTGTATATTCATATCTTGACATCTACTATCCAAAACATGCATCACATACCATGCATTTTGATCACAAAATTTTGGCATTTTTCATTTGAAATTTGGAGGGAAAGTTACAATTTGAAAAATAGGCATTGCTTTCACTTCCAATCATGTGCATTTGGCTCAAGACAGGTTTTGCAAGTGATTTAGCACAAAAACTGTGCACTGTAGCATCCATTTCAAGCACATGAGGTGAATTGCACAATTTGCATCAACACCTTCATTTCACTTAATCTAATTGCATTACTTAATCATGATTAAAAAACTTCATTAGTCCATCATATATAAAGATAATCATAACAGAAAACAGGGTTAACATTTCATTTTGCTCAGATCTAGATCAAATTCACCAAGCTTCACATTTTTTTCTCTCAACTTTTCTTCGATTTTCTTCACAAACCTTGCTGTATTCTTGGTTAATCTATGATCCACAAACATTTTTGAGCTGGATTGAAGCAGGATCAAGAGAATTTCGAGCTGGTTTGGAACTGTTGAAGTGTTGCATCACCAAGAGCAGTTGAGGAATTGAGCCATAGCAAGCACGATTGAGCATTGAACCTTCATCCATTCATTCATCCAAGAGTTGAAGAAGTTCTGTTTCTGATTTTCCAGGCCTGAAAGTACTGATTTCATTTCTGCATTTGCTTGAAGGTTAGATTTCGAATTCGACGATTCATGCAATTATCATGTGTTTATGGTAGATCTTTCCATGCTGAATATGTTGAGCTTGATTTCGTTGATTTTCATTAAGAATTGAGTGAGTTAGGTTGAATCTAAGGTTGATGTATGAAATTTCTTTTGCTCGATCCAGGCATGTTATTGAGAATTAGGTTAAATTGATCTTAGATTAGTGCTGTACGTTAGGAGAGGATTCCAATGATATGCTGGATTTGAATTTTGGTGGATGTTTGTTCTTGACCTGGAAAAATCGTATGAACTGGATGAACATGTATGAAGGTCTTAGGGTTTCGTTTTCAAAAACGTGTTAGATCTCTGCCTCGCCTGTTTGCATGCATTTTTGTGTTTCTTGCCATGTATTGGACCACGTGTGTCCTGCGTGCCAAAACGATTGGCTACGAGCGCCTCACCTTGCCACATCAACTTTAATGAAACGCGGTGTTTCATTGTAGAGGCGCCAAGTTCAAATTTCAACGTGGTTCGAATCCCAGCGGAGATATTTTCAAACCAGGCCTTGGCATTTTAGTTCATTATTCTATCCATTTCATCCATGCTTTCATGTGATTTTTTTTAATTTTTTCCATTCATTCAAAAATGCATAACTTCATGAATAATTGTCCAAATGAGATGAGGTTTTTTGCATGTTGTTCCTCATGATGTCTACTATTTTATGAGATTTTTTCCAGAAATTGTGCACGGATGGAATTTGTTTTGGCTTAGGGATTGTGTATACATGTGCTATCTTGTACCTTGCTTGCCATTTTGATTGTGAAATGGTGGATTTTAATCCAATGCTCTTGAAATTTTGCATGCTTAAACTAGATATCCTAATTGACATTTTGGTATAGAGTTTGCATTTTTCTCATGTCTGGTTATTGAGTTATGATCTGATTAAGGTAGGTGTGACAATGTGTGTCACACCATTGCTTGCTCAACTTGATGATTTTATTTTCGATGCCAATTAAATGCCAATTGATGAGATTTTTTGTGTGATGCTACTTATGGATGTTAGAATTGCTCATGAATTTTGGTAGAATTTTTGAATGCATTTCCAATTTGTTTGAGATTTTCTTTTCTGATTGGTCATGTTTGGACTTTTTGAGAGTCATGAACTTAGATGATTTGTGAAATGGTGGATGTTTATCATATGAACTTGAAATTTTGCACATGTTTTCTAGACACTTTGAAGTTTGTCTTGGCTTTGGTTTGATGTCCATATCATGTTTGGATTCTGTTTTAGGCTTGTGTTAAGATGATGCATCCAATTGTGCCTTGTTTGAGCTTGTTTGTGTATACCTTGCCTTGATGAATTTAATTTCCTTGCTTAAACTTGTCCAAATGCCTTGAAATTTGGTATGATGATCATGTTATGAGTGCTGTTTAGCCATGATTTTTCTTGGGATTTATTGAGTCATTCTTGAGTTGATGTGGATTGGTTCATTCTGTTTGCTTCTATGAGCTTTCAAATTGCATGCCTTGCCATGTTTGCTTTATGAAATGAAATTGGTGTATGATATGAATGTGAGACTTTTTGGATGATGTTCCTAATTGATTGAGCTTGCTTCGTGTCAATTTTCATGTTCTGTTTTGGATTATTTCTCCCGCTTTGACCCTAGGCCTTGTCCTAGTGGTTTGTGCTTATGGTTGAGTTGTGTTTTCAGGACAAGAAGCATATGGCCTTGAGGAATTGGTTCATTGGCTTGAGCTACCTATTTGATTGATATTGATTAACATTGAGTTGTCTTGCAGGTGGATTAGCTCCTTTGAGTTGAGCTTGTGCTTTTCTTCCTGTGCATTGATGCTTGTCTGTTTAATTGTGTACTGTTGACTGTTGACCACTAGTCTGTCTGTTTGACTCTTAACCCTAACACTGGTTGTGTTAGATTGTTTTCAGGTACCTTAGTTGCTATAGTTCCTTTGTGAACTTGCTTTTGCTTTGCTTGATAGCTTGAGCATTGAGGTATAATTTCTTTTCTTCATGTAGTCTGGAAGACCTGACCTGTTATGTGGTCAGGCACCTGTCTGAAGTCCTCCTTAAGAGGCAATGTTTGTGATTGTTTATCTTTGTCCCCTGTAGATATCAAAGACCTCCTAAGTGAAGAGGCATTGGCAGATACAAGAGATGTGTAGTCCATCTCCTGCTAGTCAGTGTGTCATCCCTTTGCTCACATTACATGTTGATGCATTGTGGATATTAACCCAAGATCTTTGTTGAGTCAGTCATGTGGATAGAAGAGTTCCAACTTTCTGAACACCCACACTTTCATTTGTCTGAAGTTCTCCCAGGCCAGGGATAAGAGCTGTGAGACACACCCCTCACCTCCCATTTCATCTGCTTCACCCTAACTCTCAATGTTAGGGTTAAGAGCTAACATCACCCTGTTACAGTGGTTTGTTTGTCGAGGATGATATGACCCCTTGACTAAAACCTAACCTTGATTGAGCCATTTTATTGCATATAGTGTGTGCTATTTGTGCTTGTCTGTTTGTGCTGTTTAGGATAGCTTGCTCCCTGTGCAAGTTAGATAGAAACTTCAACCTAGGACCATGGTGAATTTGCATGATAACTATTAGGCTCGAGTTAGTCTCCCTTCTAGTATGTCATTTCCTAGTCTCTGGTTAGGTTAGAAGTTCTTTCCCTGCGTAGGGGAACTACGTCGCCCTGATCCTCATACCAGATGAGGTACGTAGGCAGGAGATGAGCAGATCTCTCCGGGCGCCCTTTTTGTTTTGTCTTGTGTGTGTTAGGAGATGGATGTAAGACCAGCGATTGGCATTTCGTATCTTATTGTTGTGTGCTTGGAGTCTGACGTAAGTCCAGCGATTGGCAGTTGGTTTCTTGTGTGCGTTTGTTGGTTCGGAGTCTAATGTAAGTCCAGCGATTGGAATTCGGTTTCCATGTTTGCCTGTTTGTGTGGAGTCTGACATAAGTCCAGCGATTGGCAGTCGGTTTCCTGTTTGTGTTTTGTTTGGCGTGCGTTAGCCGAGCTACGAGTGCTCTGATTCTTCTTTAGTCCGAGAAGATACGTATGCATAGGATGCGACATCCTAGCGAGCACGTTTTCCCCTGTCCGAACTACGTCGACTCTGATGTCTGTGCCTGACAGACTACGTAGGCCCAGGATGCGATATCCTTCCGAGTTATGTTTCTTTTGTTTCTTGTGTCTCTTTCAGCCAGTGTGTTTGATGTTTGTTTGAGCAGCGTTTAGCAACCTTTATCCTTCCTTTTGTGCGTGGTTCCCATCGAGTATGACGGATGCATAGGGGTGCTAATACCTTCCCTTCGCATAACCGACTCCCGATCCCATCTCTCTCTGGTCGCGAGACCATGTTCTTTCCAGGTTTACTTTGAGCGTTTCCTTTCCCTCTTTTGGGATAAATAACGCACGGTGGAGGCTCTGTTGTTTTGTTTTCCCGCCGGTTTTTCGCGTAATGCGACAGCCGCCACAGGAATAATTGATGAAGTAATATCTGAGATGACAGTCCTCTGAGGAGAGGAGTTGCAGGAGGTGGAGATTGTTGGTTCTGAGCAACTATTACAGACTCCATCAAGATTATGAGTCTGGCGATATCTTCCTTCAGTTCTCTGTTCTCTTGCTCGAGGTGTTCCATTATTTTCAGTCGATTAGCTTTGGTGTTATAAGGATGAGTCAGCTTGGCTGATACACAGAAGAAGAATTGATAAGACACCTGGCGGAAGAAACCTACTATGCAAATGATGCATGAAATGCAGTGTTTTTTATTTTAATTTCAAGGAACATATGAAGTCTTATTTGCAAATATAATAATAATTTGTAATGACAATTCAATTGACCAAAAAATCTCTTTTTATTCAAAAAATTGGAAGGATTACATTGAGTATAATTTCAGAAACCAAAATAAAAATACAAGAGAAAAGGAAATTATCATCCTAAGGATCCCTAACAACTGTATCAAATGATTTGGCTATGGGTGCATACTTCCTTCGGATGCATCGAATCTCGGACTCAAAGGATATCTTCATCTGAGCCTTCTCGGAGACAAGCTGGTCAACAATCTTCTTCCAAGCACTGGAAGGCTGAGGCATACTGGAGGAAAATAAATCATCTGGTTCTCTCTGTTTCTTCACTGCACGGTCCTCGAGAATCTCAATAAGTGCATCTTTGTCTTTCGACTCAAGCTGCAACTCCTCATGTTTTCAGCTCAAAGCATGGAACCTCTCTTCCTACAAATCTCTCTCTTGCTTCATCTTGGTAAGTGCGTCTTCCAACTCCTCTATATCTTGGTTACGGAGAGTTGATGGCTCAGCCACAACTACATACATAGGTCTTTCGCAAGCATACGACATCTTGAGCTTCAAAGCTCTTTTCTTCACTCAAATAGTGTAAGCTTCCAAAGCCACACAGTTGCATGGACCAAGCTCGAATCTTCCTTTCCTATGCACATTGTGCCAAGCACACACCATTCCACTCTTTAGAAGTTAGGGATCTTTACCCTCTTGATATAATATACCCTCTAACTGAATGTTATTAGGCTTATTTCATAAGGGGAACTCAAGCTGACGACAAGCCAATGTCGGGTTGTAGTTGATTCCTCCATGCATACCAATGAGGGGCACGTTAGAGAATTCACCACAATTGTCAATAACATCCAAGCTACGCAATGTCGAATCATACCAAACAATATCATCATTAGTGAGACACATAAGTCTCTGAGAGCACCGTAGACATTGTCGGTTCGCCAAGAAAGCATGCGTTTGAGGAAAGTGAAAAATAAACCACTTGTACAGAAGAGGAACATAACATACTATAGTTCCACCACCTTTAGAATTCCTTAAATGCAAAGATAAATACGTGTCACCTAACAGAGTCTGAACAGGATTCCCAATCAAGAAGATTCTAATGGCGTTAACATCAACAAAACTGTCAATATTAGGGAACAAAGTTAAACCATAGATGAGCAACACCAAGATAGCTTCAAAAGCATCCATGCTACCGGCTTGAGCAAAAATGGTAGGTGTACCAATGAGAAACTCAAAAGTCAACCCAAGAATTCCTCCCTTCTTCACCAACGAGCATCAATATCAGATTTCTTCATATGAAAAGTTGCAGCTATGACATGAGATCTCAAGATCTCCTCCAACCCACTGAAAGGTACTATGTCAGATACAGGTATATCAAGAGATGAGCATACTCCCCCAATTTGGGCACAAGCAGATAGTCGGGAAAAGTGAAGCACCAATAAAGAGGGTCATAAAACTGAACCAAAATACTCAGAAGTCCTTCAACCACATCAGTAGATAATACGGACAAGAGCTTCCCATGACATTGCTTGAAGTCCAAGGGATCTAATACAAAGGATTATAATTTCCTTAGCTCTTTCAAATCAGGACATTTGAAAATGTATTTCTTAGTGTTCCTTCGTCCACAATCCATTGTCTGAAAATATTGGCAAATAAGACTTTAGTTCCTTGAAATTTATTTTTCTATGATGAATATTATGATGCGCATGTATGCATGAATACAACAATCACACATAAGGCAAACACACAGAAAGGTCTAGGGATGGATCAAGTCATCATCAAGATCAATCATTCATCTTGGTGGATTATGGTTTTCACCTTATCAACACCCAAGTTCCATTGATATTGACAAGACTTGATCAGATCAACCAAGAATCAAAGGGTTTATTGTGAGTCACGAGCATGAACTCGGATTAAGAACCATCCCAAAGGAGTGTACTAAGGATAAAAAATTGTAGATCATGTTCTACAAAATTTGCTAGAGTCTTAATCTCATCTATCGGATACTATAGGTTAGGATGACTGACTCATCAACCCATAGTATTCTCAAGAGAAACTCATCTGAGTGTAGTATC
This sequence comes from Lathyrus oleraceus, assembly GCF_024323335.1. Classification (NCBI taxonomy): domain Eukaryota; kingdom Viridiplantae; phylum Streptophyta; class Magnoliopsida; order Fabales; family Fabaceae; genus Lathyrus; species Lathyrus oleraceus. The sequence goes on along the minus strand of NC_066583.1, from coordinate 270,381,750 downwards.
GTGTAACAACTGTTATCAAGTCTACACTTAAACAGTCTTCGCACTACCGCCAAATAGGCCAAGTTGCGTTAAAGGTTCTACAGTCCTCAGCTTCTCGGACCCTAGATTTAGAGAAAGTAATGTCTATCCACGACTTACTCGTGTGACATCAGTAACTCCAAAGAGGTCTCTGTTGAGTGGGGATCTCATGTCAACTCTTTCAGGACTACTCCATCAAAGTCAACATTACTATACCACCCTCATATCTTAGAATATACTCAAGTTCGGGTTAGAACTTATCTCACCACACAAAGATCACCAAGCACAACAGACAGAGTATCACACAACAATATATACAAACAAATAATCAAATATACAAATATACACATAAAAAAGTAGGCTAAACCCACTGAGGACTACTTCCCGGCAGAGTCGCCACTTAATTTCTATAGCGATAAATTCACGACCATCAAGCTATGATTAAACTTGACGTCAATAAAACCAGAATCGCCACCGCGCTTTTATTGTTTCCAAAGGAAAAAGGGTAAAAGTACGAACAAAACCCAAAGATAAGAAGTTTTCAAATCAAAATTAACAAAATTTCAGAGATTATAGTAAGGGGATTAGTTACACAAAGGGAAGATGTTAGCACCCAAAGTGTCCTAGGTACTCCTATGGAGCCCTTTTTGTGTGCAAGTGCTTTGATCAAAATGATGTTTGATAAACTATAGAGTGGGGGATGAGAAAAGAATTCATTTATTATATTTTTTTGTTTGACAAGACCTTCGGTCTTATGCCTACGTACCAACATAAAAATGAGAGATCAAAACCTCGTAGTTCGTGGTAAAAATTTCAAAGAAGTTGGTGAATTGATTTTAACAAAAATTTAATAAGAAGGCACAAGAGGCCAAAACTTTGAATGGGGTTGTTATTTCTTTTTGTCTTTTTTGAAATTAAAGTGAATATGGTTAAGTTCATTTACAAATTTGATTAAGAAATGATTTTAAAATTCATTGTCATAAGGCCAAAGTTTCTAATTATTAAAACATGTCTAAATTGGAAATCATAAGCAAAGAAGGTTTTTGAAAAGAGGGAGAGATTTTGAAATTTATTAAGTAGGAGGAGATAAAGGGACTATCGTAGACAAAAAATTAAAAGTTAAGGGTTGAAAAGATCTGACCAATGGGATGCAATCCAACAGACAAGAATGTCATGTAGAAAACCATTTTCTTTTGGACTTTAGCAGGCAACAAGCATAAGCAATATCTAAGAAATTATATGAAGACCATGGCATCAAATAAAGATAACCATAATATCCAATCAAGCATTCAAATATCTAACAGCCTTCAAATGTCTTCAAAGGTATCATATGAAAATAGATCCCTTGGTCAACTTAGAACAAACATCAGACATCAACAATAATAACAACATAACAAATAAGCTCAAAATCAAAGTGACAAGTGAGTCAAAGTCAAACAAGGCTCTTGCATTAGATGAAAAGTATAGGAAAGGATAACTCCGTCTCAGATAGTGGCATTGGCCAAGTCTTTAAAGCATAGGGAAGTTGCCTATCCTAAGCCCAAAAGTTCATATCAAATCCAACAGTCCACCAAGATGTTTTTTAGGGATTTTGTTGTTATTATGTGTTTTAAGGTCCTAATACCACAGACAAAATCAAAACAAGCAAACAATGTATACAATCACAAGATATGACTCAAGGGAGAAAAGTGAAAAGGACTGAAACAAAAATAAGTTGCATGAAATGTAAATGGTAGATGAATGATAAATGTACTGAAATTTAAATTGCATTAAGTAAATGACTTGAAGGTAAAGCAAAATTAATAAAGAGTTAGTCAAATGTTAGTGAAGAGTTTTAATTAATTAAGTCATTTTTTGGAGAACACTCAACCATTCATTCACAAGTATGAATCCTTGAAACAAGACATCATCCATGAGAAGGGCTCCAACTTGGATAAATCAATAAGTATGCCACTAGCTCTCATGAAAGGAAAAAAGGTTAAGTCTTCACACAATGCCATGAATAATGGGTGACTTATAATCTCACTTACTAGAATGATATGCCTCCTTGATCAAATTTAGCTCTATGTTAAGCAATTGTAATTGTACTTATGTAGAAGTCACAACTATCTGAGGTCAGGCAATAAGATATAGGTGTTAATGCATGTTAGAGATTTGTTACAAAGAACCAGCCTCCTAAAACATACCACACACTAAAAGAAATGGGGGGAGGACCTATCTCATTCTGGCTCATGTTGATTCATCTGACACAAGGTCATTGATGAATCAACTAGCATTAGACATGAAGAGAATTAATTGGTCAATGATGGATTGGGGAAGGATAAGGACGAAGATGAAGAGGGAAAGGGGAAATAGAAACCCAAATAGATCACAAGAGGAAATTCATCTGATCAATACTATCCATTCATTTTGGAAGATGAAATGTACATTTCATCAATCCCCTAAATCCAATAGTATTGGTCAAACAAAAGTCAAATCAACCATGATCAAGTCCAAACAGAAATTCAAACATCACAAAGCCATAAAAATGGCTCAACATAATTTTCAAGCATTTATCCAATTAAAAATCAATTTAAAAATGAATTGAAATGCATTTTAAAATGGACAAAACCTCAAATCCCTTCAAAACAACAAATAAATGACCAAGGGATTTATCCTAGGTCAAACAAGATCAAAGGACCTTATAGACAAAAAAATTCACAAGTTTTAGAAAGTCAGAAGTATTTTAAAACAATAAAAAATAAGCCAAAAAAAGTTAATTCATGAAAAATATCAAAATTAATCCAAAAAATAATTTTAATTCAAAATATGAAAGAGGAAAATATTTAAAGATTTTTGGTGAAAGTCCCATATTTTTTGGATTAAAAATGAAATTTATATGAATTAAACAAATAAAGGAATTAAATGGAAAATCAGAAATAAAATAGAAATTAGAAAAAACGAGGGCCATCAGATCTCCCTCATTAATTGAGGTGGCATATCTGATGTCCAAGCGCACGCTTCCCACCAAAAATATGTTTGTGTATGTCTTTGTTTCTTTTGTAGGTGTGTGTGTGTCCATCTGTGCCCTATCAAGCTCATAACTAGGGTTTGAGACCCTCAATGCAAAGAATTGCTCGCGACATACAAAGACATACATAGACATACAAAGACATACATGTATGTATTTCCTATGACATACACCTTTCTATACTTTTTATTTCCTTCAAAATTGCACTTAGTATTAATGTTCACAATGAATTCCTTGACCAATTTTTCATAGCAAGGGCCAACATCAGTGACAATTTTCATTAAACCAACAACTTTCAATAATTCTATAAACTATTTACATTCAACATCTTATTTACCTCTCTCTCTCTCTCTCTCTCTCTCTCTCTCACGAGCAATCCTTCTTTGGAATACATATTTCCATTTATGAGGACTTGATTCATAATGAAATGAAACATTAACCATGGGGGAATAAGGTAAATTCATAGGATTTCTCTTCCCTCACACCTTTGTCCTTAGAATAGACACAATTTCTATAATATCTTCTTCATCATATGCCTTAGAGTCACTTGTTTGAACAAGCTTTCTCTTCAGATATTTCTTCTTAGCAACTTTTTCTTCTACCATTCTTTTCTTTTTCACAAAACTCTCTTTTGGAGTTTTCTCTCTCACAACCTCAATCTCCTTCATGGAGGATTTACGGGTTATGTATTTCTGCTTCTTTTTCTTTTTTACCCTATCAGTAACAAAATGAGTTATACTCTTCATAATAGTAACAATGGATTCTTCATTAGTTTCAGTCTCATCATCTACATCCACCATATATTTATCCTTTTCTCGAGTATCCTTTTCTTGAGACTTGGTTACATTTTCAATGATCCTCTTCATTATGTTGGAAATACAAATGCCATCATCCTCATCAACTCCCCACTCTTTTTAGCTTGAACTTCAAGCTCTTCATTTTGAGGGCCCTCATCCCTTAAGTCTTTAGTGGAACCATGACCTTCACTCAAGATATTATTCAGATACGTTTCAAATATGGGTATATATAATTGGTTTAGTAATGGGTTTAGTAGGAGGTTCAAAAGGTGTTATGCTAGATGGATCAACATGTGGTTCATAATTGGGATCAATGTTGGTTTCAGTAGATTCAACCATATTCTTAGTAGGAGCGGTATTAACATCATTATCCCCATTGTCTTTACTCACAAAATCAACAAACTTATCAATATGAGCATGCACAAAGGTGTCTTTATCAAAGGGACTTACCTTTTTGTTCTTATTGAAGTTATCTTTCTTAGCTTTTGTCTTCATAACATCGTATGGTACAACCATCTAAATAGGTAAAACATTGAATACCATATCTTGTTCGTCAAGCTTGCTGGTTGACTCAGAAGCCCTAGTTTTATTTGTTATGGATTTCTCCCTCATCTTGACTCCAAGAGTTTTGTTCCCATACATATTAGTAACCGGTTTGGGTTCAGAGGTCTTAGTGTATACAAATTTTTGTCTCATTTTCGTATAAGATTGAAAGACTTGAGAGAGAGGTAGATGAGCAGTTGTGTTAGAACTATAGATAGATAGATAGATAGATAGATAGATAGATAGATAGATAGATAGATAGATAGATAGATAGATAGATAGATAGATAGATAGATAGATAGATAGATAGATAGATAGATAGATAGATAGATAGATAGATAGATAGATAGATAGATAGATAGATAGATAGATAGATAGATAGATAGATAGATAGATAGATAGATAGATAGATAGATAGATAGATAGATAGATAGATAGATAGATAGATAGATAGATAGATAGATAGATAGATAGATAGATAGATAGATAGATAGATAGATAGATAGAGAGAGAGAGAGAGAGAGAGAGAGAGAGAGAGAGAGAGAGAGAGAGAGAGAGAGAGAGAGAGAAATCTTAAGTCATGTAAAAATGAAATATTTATGAGAGTAATTTAAGATAGGAATGAGATGCCTTATTTCATGTGCTACATTGATTATAAGAGAGAGAAAGTTTCCTTTTATTCTTGCATGCCTTCCATGTATTAATTTTTATAAGTTCTCATATATGTAAATACCAAGAGCGCCCCTTAGATTTTCAAACTGAGTGCATCTAAGGCTTTAGTGGATATATCATCTAGTTGATTTTCAGTTGCTACATGCTCAAGGTTTATAATTTTATCTTCCATAAGTTCCCTGATGAAATGGTGACGAATGTCAATGTGCTTGGTTCTACTGCGTTGAAAATGATTCTTTGAAATATTAATAGCACTTAAATTTTCATGATACAACTTCATGACATCTTGTTAAATATTGTACTCTTTTAACATCTATTTCATCCAAAGAATTTGGGTGCAATTTCTCCCTGCAACAATGTATGCAATTTGTACAGTAGATAAAGAGACACAATTCTACTTCTTGCTAAACCATGAGATTAAGTTGTTTCAAAGAAAGAAGCATCCACCATATGTGTTTTTTATATCATCAACACTCCCATCCTAATCAACATAACAATACCCTACAATTATTGAGTTAATATAATGAGAATAGAGAATACCATAGTCATAAGTCCCATTTGTGTACGTCATGATTCTCTTCACTTGGGTGGGATGACTAGCCTTGGGTTTAGCTGGGTATCTAGCACACATAACTACAAAAAATGTAATGTTAGGCCTATTTTCTATGAGATATAACAGGCTTCCAATCATTCTTTTGTATAGGATTTGATCTACACTAATACCATTTCATCTCTGGTTAATTTCACATGTGCTGCAGCAGAAGTTCTCTTATGACTTGCCTTTTCCAACCCAAAATTCTTCACTATATTCATTGAATAGTTGCTTTGAGATGCAAAGATGTTGAATTACATTTTCTTTACTTGAAGACTAATAAAGTAGGTGAGTTCTCCAACAAGACTCATCTCAAATTTAGACTGTATTTGTTGAATAAATTTTTTCCACCATCTTATTTGACATTAAAGCAAAGACAATTACATCAACATAAATATGGACTATCGTGAGGTTTCCTCTATCATTTTTGACAAATATATTTTTATCTATTCCACCTTGATTGTATCCATTGTTGATCAGGAACTCAGTTAAAATTTCATACCAAACTCTTGTAGCTTGCTTTAATCGATAGAGTGATTTCTTCAATTAGTACACATGATTTGCAAAACTAGGATAAATGAAGGCCTTTTAACATCCATCTGATATAATCTGAATCTAAACATGCAGAGACTCCCAGCAGTAATCTAATAGACTCAAGACGAGAAACTGGAGAAAATGTCTCATCAAAATATATACCTTCTATTTGTGTGTACCCTTGAGAAACTAAACGTGCCATGTTCCTTATTACCTTATCAATTTCATCATATTTGCTCTTGTAAATCCATTTGGTACCAATGACATTCACATCTCCAAGTCTTGGAACTAATTCCCATACTTTGTTTCTTTTGAACTGATACAGTTCCTCTTGCATATCATTTATCCAGAATTCATCAATCAATGCTTATTTGATGTTCTTTAGTTAAATCTAGGAAATGATACATGAGTTGGCAATCAACTCTATGAATCTGGTGATGACTCCTTCATTCAGTATTTTTATGATATTTTCAATAGGGTGATCTTTCTGAATTATGATTGACGGTCCCTTGTTGGTTTTCTTTTTTTTAGAATTTATGGTTCTAAATTAAATGTCAGACTCCTTGTGTTGGACATCTATTGGGACATTTGTTTGTTGAGGGCATACATCATCTTCATCTTCAACTTTTTTCTTATCTTCAGGAGTATCATCAATGACAACATTGATTTATTCCATAGTTATCTTGGTGCATGAGTTATATACCTTGCATGTTCTTATATTGATGGAGTAACCTAGGAATATTCCTTCATCACTCTTGGGGTCCATCTTTCTTCTTTGGTCACAATCTGCTAAGATGTAACATTTGCTACTAAAGACATGAAAGTATTTGGCATTGGGTTTTCTTCCTTTCCCAAGCTCATACTTAGTTGCTTCGGTTCTAGATCTTATGATCACATGATTATGATTGTGACATGTTGTGTTCATGGGTTCAGCCTAAAAATAGTAAGGTAGATTCTTGGCAGGTAACATTACTATAGCTGACTCTTGCAAGGTTCTATTTTTGTATTCATTCGCTTCATTTTTCTGAGTTGCGATAGGGGCGTAAAATTCATGACCAATCCCTTCAAAGGAACAAAACTAAGAAAATTTGGAGTTATCAAATTCTTTGCCATGGCCACTCCTTATTTTTACTATCTCACTCCCTTTTTCTCTTTGGAGACGTTGACATAGCTCTTTGAAAACATCAAAAATGTAATATTTTTTTAATAAAGTTAATCCAAGTGTATCTTGAATAATCATCCACACACACAAAGACATATCTTATTCCACCTAGACTTTCCACTTTCATAGGCCCCATGAGGTCCATACGTAGTAACTCCAAAACTTTAGAGGTGGTAAGATGTTGCAACTTCTTGTGAGACATCTTGGTCTGGTTACCTATTTGGCAATCTCCACATATTTTGCCTTCTTTAATTTTGGGCTTTGGTAATTCCTTGATAACTTCTTAATATATGACTTTTTCATGCTCTTGAGGTTGAGATGACCAAGTTTCTGGTGTCATGGTTTGGTCTCATCTACCTTGGATATCAAGCATGTTGAGGGATGACTCTTGATTTGAGATATCCACACATAGCAATTATCTTTGGACCATGAACATTTCATTAACACTTATTGATTTTTATTGGTAACATTCTACTTTGTTGAAGTTCACATTCATACTTTGATCATATAGTTGACTGATACTGATCAAGTTAGCAGTTAGACCTTATACCAATAGCACATCCTCAAGGAAATGGGAACCTGTGTAGACAAGCTTTCATATAGCCTTGATTTTTCCTCTTGCTCCATCACCAAATGTAATTGGTGTAAGATTTTAAATTTCCTAGATAGTTCTTTTCTCCAGTCATGTGTCTGGAACATCCACTGTCAAAGTAACAATCTACTCTTGAGGAAACTCTAAAAGAAGTATGAGCTATGAAACTTATGGTTGTTTCTTTGGGTTTCCACAATTTCCTTGCTTGAATGTTCTTTCCTGTTTTTTTGCTGAGTTGTTGAGACATATGGTCCAACATCAGAAACTCAATTTTTTCTCAAAGGAAACAAACCTTTAATGGGAATTTTGGTTTATGTGTTCATTGAGCGGTAGTCATATACTATTCCCTTCACATTCCTAGACATCTTCCCAACTTATAGGATTTCATCTAGCTATTTGTCCCATTGTTCAACATAGGAACATATTTTGTCATATTTTCTAGCTTGGAATTTAACAGGGTGACTTCCTCTTCCAGACCAATGATGATTCAAAACAAGTTTCTATTTTTCCATGAGGAGAGCATTTATAGTTTTCTTTTTGTTTCTCTCCTTTCATACATGATTCCTCCCATTTGATGTACAACGGTTAATATGCCTTAACTATGTCTTCATCATAGATGTCTTCATCACTATACTCACTACCAGATTCACACTTTTTGGTGAAAGCTAACACACTATTAGTTGTTTCTTCTTCACTCTCATCTTCAAAATCAGACCAAGTGGGAGACATTCCCTTTTTATGCTTCTTTAAAATTGTTAGACTTTCATCTTTAATGTGACCAAAATCTCCACATTCATGACATTGTATTCATTTGTCTTTGTTTGGTTTGTCTTTATCTTGGCTCTTGCGCTGGAAAGCAGTGTTCTTAAAGTTGTCTGACTCATAGTCCTTGACATTTGTCCTAGATGTTATGTC